>NW_024609846.1:102812811-103045341 GCF_016920785.2 Ixodes scapularis
TGATAATAATAAAAAATAAAAGGAGGGGAAAAAAACGCGTTTGGGTGGAACCACGTGACTTGCGGCACACTCTCCTACCTCCGCGCGTAGGTTTTGGTTTCGAGCAGTTGCGCTTCTTGGCTCCATTCAAAATATACGCAACTCTGTAGCAAAATATTAATTGGGTAATCTTTTGACACCATATTAAATCGCCTGGCAAAAAATGAAAAAAAAAAAAAAATTGGGGGATGTCGTTGTCCCTGGGATGCTGAACCGCATCTTGATTCCACAAAGCACGGCGGCAAAAGCGTGCAACAGAATGCTACAAACATTGAAACATCAATCATACAACGATATATCAAACAAATGACCGTTTTCTTTTTGTTTTTTCTTTTTTTTAAGGAGGCGCATTTGACAGATAAATTTTCACGTCTCGTTTCTCGACGAAGAGTCGAGAAGAATATCTCGCGTATTCTCCGCCTCGCCGCCTTGAGGGGCGAAACGAAGAGAGGAGGAAACGAGATATCTTGACGTCACGCGCCTCGTCGGCCTCGTTCAATCTCGACCTTTTTTTTTTTTTAATTTGACCTTCGATTTGAGATACCGCCTTACGAGTAGTGTTGTAGGGATTGTAGGCGTCCCGCCTACAGCTCCCGCATTGTTTTTTGAAATCCAAATTTCGGTTCACCATCCCTTAAAGGCACTGGAGATTATAATAATCATTCCCAATAATGGTTCTAATTGTACAAACGTTTGGTTGTGAGAAAAAAAAAAAAAAAAACTGGAAATAGCTTATTCATGCTAACTGCTGTGCTCTGTACTTCAGCAATTCGCGACTCCAGCGACCTGTAGGGGGCGCCACCACCAAACAAACATGGCGGCTGAGTCCAGGTCGCGTTGGCTCGGCCGGGCCGCCTGAACAGGTGGCGCGTTCTATTTAACCGATTTTCTTATGTTTAATGCCCAATTTTATAGGTATTTGAACTGAGGCGGTTAAGTGTAGCCGGTGCACATAAACTTGCAAAGCATAGTTTTCTTTTCCCGGCGTTCTTTTGTTCTTTTCATATCAAACTTTCGTTTCGGAGATTTCGTTCAAAACCGAAACTATGGGCTCCGGAGAGACGGTAATATACTAATCAGTTTTGACCATCTAAAGAAAGCGGCGATGACTACAGAGTTGTTCCACCGAGAGTAATTTTCAGCAAACTCGCATGCCTCGACCATGCGACTTATCTGTCTGCGAAATCAAGCTTTTGTGCGTATCCGCCTTTAAGAAATAGCTCCAGTCGTCTGCTCGGTCAACAACACAGGCTGCAGGAAAATTACGAAAATTAAGCAAGCGCTTCTTGAGCCAAAGAGCATGTTAACCCGCTGGCGCCCCACTAAGTAGCTGGTACTCGTATTTCAATTCAGGTTTTAGTAGCAATCGAGAATTGTCATTTTGACGAGCGGGTTATGTATTATATTATGTACAATGGTCCCACTAAAACGATATTAGTATATTCTTTGGGTTGAAATATGAGCTTAGTTCACTACCTATTAGGCGAACTGCTGAACAAAAGTATATTTGACAGACAGAGAGGCTTAAACTTAGCCAAATGGTTCTAGCCGGCAGCACGGAGACAAACTGAACAGTCTTCAATGGAGATTCACGCAGAACCTCTCTGCATTGAAGTTTGCTTCGAATCCTGAACGGAGAAAATGAGTATTTTTTGTGGCCGGTCAACCTGAGGAATGCAGACGTATATTGCTGCTGGCTTCGATGGGGGTATATTATAAATATTGGAGGCGCGATAGATCAAAATGCCGTGACAGCTTCTAACGTTGCGAGACTCGTCCCCCACATTTTGAAAACAAATAATTTCCCTTGTTCATCATTTGCAGCGAGCAGGTTTTCCTGAATCAAGTAATTGCGAAATCAGCCAAACTCTTTCAGTGTGGCCCAGAGGCTTTTTCGGCGAAAAACAGCCAAGATGAATAGCCAACGCACCGACCGGCGTGGGTGGCTCAAACTTGAAGCTAACCGAATACAACCAAACTAAAAAAAAGCAGCTATCGAACCTTCCCATTCACTTGACTGCAACATTGGTGTTCCCTCCAGTGAAATACCTCGTCTGTCGTCCTCAGTCCACTGTTCTACATCTTTATAAAGCAACCACTCATCAGTTACCAACTAGTCGTCACTTTTAATGTGGTTTGAGACAGACAAGAAATCAAAACGTTTTTCCGTGATTCCCCCCCATCCAAGAAATCGAAAGCATGCACGCGACCGTGTGCTTCGAACGGGCTTTCAAACACGTGATGGAAGGAAACAATCTACCGAGGGCTTCACCACACTAATGAACTCTCAGGCAAACTTAAGAAATTTTCGGACCAAATATACATTGTCCGCCACCGCGCCGACAACACGTGTCTGCGAAAGCCACCGGAGACGCGGAGGGGCGCGGAGCGACCTGGACCGGCGGGTTCCCGGTTTTCCCGCTTGGTGGCGTCCGTTTTGCTGGAGTCGCGAATACCAAATGGGTCTTCAGAACTACTTTGGGCTTTTCAGTTGCACGCTATATGGATAGTGTTGCATCAAAAGAAATGCACTATTGTACAGGGATCTCAAACGTGCGGCCCGCGACTCTCTGAGACGCGGTCCGCAAGCATCCCGCTGCTGCGAGCCCCCGTCCCTACGCCTGTAGCGACAAAATGCGCCACAAGTTTTATTATCGTCGATTCATTTCCGCTCGAAAAAGAGTTCTGTTCATACATTTTGCACTATTGTTTTTTTTACATAGTATTGCTTTGTCTAAATATTTGCTTCTCAAACCCTTTTCCTGTAAATCAACTGGGATGGCGATACCACTACTAGGCTAAAAGTGTGAGCTTTTTGCTCAAAGGGGCAACTTGGCTGCACACACTCTTGCTCAGCAGGAGCAGCTGCCGAAAATACAGCTCTAAGCTCAGGCTTCTAGCTGTCCGACTTCACCTTTGTAATTAAGGTATCGTATAATGATGGTCTGAAGACCGTCAGGAAAGTAAAAACTGCCGTATGAAGACATTTTTTCTATTGCCTGTTGAGCCAAGTAAATTTTACGACAGGGCAAGGATGGTACGTGTGCTTGGTCTCCTATTGAAAACCGACAGTACTGTGGCAGTGTTTAATATCTTATAACATCAGGAGTGGGCCTAAAGTGAAAGCAGAATGGGTATATGCAAAATAAAGCTGAAGATTGCAAGACGGTGAGCTTACAAAAAGCAGAATAAAGCGGAAGTTCCCTCCTATAGAAAATCTCAGGGGTGTCGCTGAGACAGTCGGCGCTGCTTTGCAACGTGAAGCAGCAATGCTGTTTGTTTATTTTTTGTCCCATAAAACCAACATGTTGACCTCCTCCCTCTCGTTGGCCCTGGTACTTTCGAAGGTGGGCTATCTGGCCCCCCACACTCAAATGAGTTTGAAACCCCTGCTTATAGTAGAAAGAAAGACTGCCAAATAATTATTTCCAATATTTAATTTCACCAACGCTACCAAATATCTTTTTACAACAAAGGCAGAATGGGGATATCTTTTGTATTAAAACTTGTTCACTGAGAAGAAATGCATTATGGTATTTGTTTCTATACGGTTCATTAGTGCATGCTGCCAAGAGCTTCAATCATACCGGACAAACTCTCAAATCAGTAATGTCATTTGATTCTAGTATGATCTTTAAGGTGCCAAAACTGCAACAAATGTGCAGATGCATGCATATTCAACACAGATATTCATGCAAGGATCACTTGCACTTCTATCTAAATTCACCTTTAGAGAGAATGGCTCAGAAGAGAATTTGCAAAACTGACTGGAGCTGTACAAAAAAAGGTACTTAAACCTTGTATAATGAAAAAGAAAAAGAAATTAACTACAGCAGGTTTTTTTTTTTTTTTTAAGATATCTTGTTAGAGAAGAGCAGAAAGCCTTCACTTCTGCTCTGCACATTTCAAATGCCGTGATTATTCACGAGCATATGGATACAATTGTGTTTGCATTTTGGATGTTCCACCATGAGTACAGTAACCACGCCAATTAATGATGATGCCTCACTGAAGTACATCCAAATATCATGCAGAGAAGGTAATCCTCAATGATAATCAATGTGATGCTCCTAAGACTGCTTTCTGTGCATGAAAACATTGTAATCATTCTGTATTCAAGGGCTGTTTGCACTTCAACATAGCATTGACGAGAACCAAGTAGGGAAGAGAATGCTTGTGCTCCTTGACTGATACTCGAGTAAAGTACTGTCGGCTTGTGCTCAGTGATGCATCAAACAATGATAGGCACTTCACTTTTTGGTACATTTTCTGGCACTCCCTTTTCTTATCCATTGCTTGGTACATTGTACATTTCGATAAAGTTTTGAAACTTGACACACCACTGCTTGTTGTTTATATAATTGTGAGAAAAGTTTTAATTCTGATGACTGACGTCTTTTTTTTTCTTTCTTTCTCTCTCTCTCTCGTTGCTTTACATTGTTTGAGTACTGGGCTGTACAGAGGCACAGACGCGACAACTGCCAATACATGGAATGTGGTGTTTCCCAGCACAGCGTGCTGAGAAGAGAGGTGGGGCAACGACGACCGACAAGGTCTATTTGTCAACTTTGACATCATTTGGGTCCGTTGCAGCCTCGGTGGCTTCAGAAAGCTGCCTCTGCTTTTTGCGCATGTTCCAGTGGAGGCACTCAGCCAGGCTGTCGAACCAGTCCGATATCTGGTCTTGGTCACAGATGGAAGGCACCGGGTAGATAGATGTGGTCACCTTGAGGCTGCAATGAGAGGATGCAAGCTCTTTAAGCTCCATCGAGATTGTCTGCTTTGCTCTTGGATTGTTTTAAAAACGGTCAGCCTTAAAAGCTAAGGAAATTCTTGTCTGTTTGCATTTGTTTTCTCTTAAATGTGCTCTAACTAAATAGGCTTGTTTTAAAGACCACTGTACAACATCGGTTCTCCACAGGAAACACTAATCCTCTTAGTGTTACACATTATGGAAATACACAGCTCAGTAAATGTACACAAAGAAAAAATACAGCCAAGCCAAGACAGCACACAGCTGTATGTTGTCATGTTTGTGCCTTTTCTTTGTCCACGTTTAGTGAGCTGTTTATCTCAGTTACGTACAACATGGTGAAAGGTGCAAGATATGAGAAAGGCTGGACAGAAGCGCTGAAGGACAGGGGCACTTTGTTCCTGTCCTTTGGCTCTTCTATTCAGTCATGAACCATTTAGCACTTATTGATATGAGAAAGGCACGGTTGGGTAAAGTACAGGGTGTCACAAAAGAAAATTTACAGGGTTTATATCTCCACAAAAATAAACTAGGCATCGCCCAACGCTCATTGTCCGCTCGAAGGAAGCTCGAGAGGTCACAACCAGATGCCAAAGTTTCAGCCCAGAGCTCTGTTTCAGCCCTAACCGTTATCTTATTCAGAAGTTGTGCGTTTTTCTGAAATTTTCAATGGGAAAATGGCAGCCGACGGAGCTCTCCAACACATGGAGCTCTATGGCGCCAGTTACTAAAAACGGGCAAAAATGGACCCCATTTTCCCATTGAAACTTTCAGGAATTCGCGTTTAACTTTTGAATCAGATAAGTCAGTGCTGAAACTTTGGCATCTGGTTGGGACCTTTAGCACTACATTTGGGCGGAGAATGAGCATTCGGTGGTGCGTAGTTTATTTCTGCGATGAAGAAAACGGCGTAATTTTTTTAGGGGACACGCTCTATAGGGATTAGGGATGCCGGGAACTTTTTTCGAACCGAAGTTTCGATGATCGAATCAAGCGGTTCGAAAGGTTTGAAAGTTTCGAATTTTCGAACTTTTTATATCGAGAAAGTTGACGGAAGTCGAATTTTCGAACTTATTAAACTAAGAAGTTCGACGCTTTTCGAAATTTCGACCTTATTACGCTGCAAAATTCGATGCTTGTCGAACTCTCGATCTTGATAGACTAAAAATTCGATGATTTTCGAACTTTCGACCTTCTTGCACTAAAAAGTTCGAAGATTTTCGAACTTTGTACGTTAAGAAATTCGATAATTTTCGAACTTATTAATCTAAAGAAATCGAAAATTGTCGAACTTTTGATTCCTGAAAAGTCAAAAGTTCGATGAACTTCGAACTTTTAGGGTAAAAGTTCGAAGTTCGTCGAACTTTTTTCGTCGAACTTTTTTCGTCTAACTTTTAGAGTAAAAGGTCGAAGTTCGTCGAACTTCGAAAGACCGGCGGGCGGTTTCATTTGGATTCAACAGTGAGGTACATTCGTAATTTTTTTTTTCGCATTTTTGCATGCGGTGCCGCATTCCTTGCGAAAGACAATGCCGTTTATTTCAATCATCTGGCGTGCTTGGTTTTAAAGAAATAGATTCTCGAAGGAGCGAGGTAGGACGACGGGTTTTTGACAATTGTCGTTTGTGCCATATTTGAAGCGTGCTATTCGCGTCTCCAGCTCGACGCTCGCCCTCCCGTGGCGGAAATGGGAAGTGCTCTAGTGAGGGTCCCCCGATTCTCCTGCTCAGCGGGCACGGCGGAACTGCTCGCGATCATGGTTCGCGAAATGACATTTCCGAATGCAAACAACACTCTTCATTGTCCCAACGTAGTGCTAAGCCGGTATGGGGTTGTACCTTGTTAGAGTTTAAGTATCGCGCTATAGAAGCAAGCGCTGTGCGTTTGTGCTAGAGTTGCGTGCCCCACGTTGTGTGTGCGCCTCATCGCCATGCGCCATCCAAGACCGCAATTTTGGACTCCGCGCACGCGCAGTGTGGAACACGCAAGGCTAACGTAAACTCACAGCGCTTCCGTTCGCTCGAAAACTGACTGCTGTTTCACCGACTTCCAATGCCAACGAAACGTGCTGCAGTGAGCAGACGTGCAAGCAGGTAAGCGTTCCTTCGAACTGGAAAGGCTGAGATTGGCAAAACGACAGAGCGTAAAAATGAAAGTAACTAAATGTTATAAAAAAAAAAAATAATAATAATAATAATTAAAAGAATGTTGTTTTTTTTTTCTTTATTTTTTTTGTTTTTTTTACTTTTGGGCATTTGGGTTTGGAAGGTTATAGGAACCGTGCGCATCTAATTCAAGCCCCGACCAGGGCGCCCCTAGCGGCAAACGGGTCCATCGTGTCGGGGAGCTTGTGCCAGTCGCTGCGTTGGTTGTGCGTTGTAGTGGATTACCGTAATTTCTGAGATGGCTATTCCGCACCAAGGAAGTCGCAACAATTGCTGCGTGGTCGGCTGCAACAGTACGTCGAAGATCGCACACGGCACGAAGTACTACATCGTCCCTTCGAAGCCGTACGACCGTACGAGGCGGAGTACTGCGCTACCTGCAGGTGCGACTTGTGCGTCCATACAGGTTAGTGGCGTTTCTTACCTTTCTGTTCGCGCTTTGTTTAAGCTGCTGACGAATAATACAATTAACTTTTTTTCTATTCTAGCGACGATGGAACAGCATCGACACCGACGGCAAACTCTAAAGTATGCGGCAAATACTTCACCGGAATCGAGAAGCGGAGTGCGGTCGCCCACCTAAGCCTACACTTGGATGTTTCCATCAGCCTACAGGAAGATAGTAGTGGGAATCGCCGAACGGCGCGAAAAAAATCGCCCAGTTATTGTCAAGCTGATTCAGAAATAAACGTACATAATTACCACGGTCCACTCAACGCCAACTACATTTTTTGCGGGCACGCTTAATTTTGTTAGCGGAGATACGGCGCTCAGTGACATCCACTTGTCGGTCGAAACGGACCTCCTTCACGTCGTACACGCGGCCAGATTCACGAAGGAGTTTTCCCTTCTTTATATTGGTACCACGGAAGAAGCTTTCTAGATTCGTAACCGCCTTAAACCCCGTCGTAATCACCCCGGGAACACTGTCCGCTGTGCTGCTCATCGCCATTGCTTCCCTCCGATGATTCTGCACCGGCTACCGAAGAAGTTTTCCGGATTCGTAATCGCCCTCTGTCCTCTGTGGTGTTCGTTGCTATAACTTCCCGATGATTCTGCGCCGACGGCACCGGCTACCGAAGGAACTTTCCGAATTCGTAACTGCCTTAAATTCCTTCGTAATCACGACGGGGACACTGTCTGCCGTGCTGTTCGTCGCCATTGCTCCCCGATGCTCCTGCGGCGTCTACCGCTAGGTCGCGGCGAACAATAGGCGACCGCCGCGACACGGCCGGCATGCTCGCTTCCTATATTGGCGGCGACTTTGGACGTTTTGCCCATTGTTATAAGTCGCGACTTTGATAGCAAAATATACTTTACCCACAATCAATGTAATTTTATATGGATTTTTCACATTAGCTAAAATGCTTTCATTGATTTTAGACTTTTTTATTTTATTACTTGGTAATTAAAAATGCGGCAATTGCCACCGATGATGATTAGCACACTTTTGACTGTCATATTTGTTCGCGCGTTTGAAATTAGATCATAAGCAACAACTTATACTAGAGCTCGAAAAATTACGTATTAAAATATCTGAATTTTAATATATTAATATTAATACAAATCGAGGCAACGTATGCCCCCAATTAACGCCAAGATCACAAAAATACGCCATTCAACCATAATAGTCTTTCCAGAAATGTATAACTTTTTGTTTTTCTTTTTAGCATATGAAAAACTGACATCTTTATCAAGATAGAGAAACAGTTAAGCACTGGATGTAATATAAAGCCCTATGCGTCACGCGTTGCTATAAAATACACACACACTTCAGCTGTCTGACTCGGATACCGCCTTTGTGTTGTTCCGGTGAGAACAGCGTTTATTAATTTATACGTTTTGTGGACATATTGTAAAAATTGAAATTATTCTCTTATTCTTGTGCTGGGAATAATGTTAAACCAATTAATTATTTAAACACCCAAAAACCCATTAAAAGGCCAGCAGTTCATTATTTCCCATGACAACTATTTGAGCGAGAAAAGGCAGCGAGAACGCACAAATATCAGGACAGATTTTTTTAACGACTACAACAACTACAAATATCAGTCTGGATCGAACATGTATGTCACAAAATAGTTTCCGCGAACAACTTCTTTAACTAAATAATTACGATGAGAGACACATCTTGAGTTAAGAATCCGATATCAAGATCTATATAAAGAAAAATAAATCCAAAATAGAGGTTAGTTTTGGTTTTGCTCCGGGATTAAAACGCGCATCCTTGCGTAAATGTTACGCTAAACACCGTTTTTGTTCTCAGGATAAAGAGGTGACCTGCGCACATAACACCCTAGCTTCCTCGTATTACCAGAAATAATTTGTGTCGCTCAGTGAGGCCATCACACTAGACAGGCTCAACAGCCCCCCCGGCACGCATCTCCGACCCTCACACTGATCTCTATGACAATTGCTGGATCGCGCTTCCCCGCTTGTTCGCTGCAGCGCAAGTGAAGCCACCGGACTTCACTCGCTTGGGATACGATTTGCCGTATTTGCTAGCCTTTGCTGCGGTTTTCCAGCGTGCTGTAGACACGTTTTCTACTCGTTCGTCGTCATTCGCCGAAGAAGTTTTTTGAAGACTCTGTGTATTGCTGAGACTAGCCGTTGTGAACACGTGGAAAATTTTACGAAAGTGCAGTGTCGCAGGAAAAAGGCACAACGCGTCGAAAGGAAGGGCTGGCGGCGTGTTCAAAGCTTCCTTGGCACGCCGAAGTGCCGTGTCTCTGTGCCTTCGCACGCTTGGATACCGACCAAGAACCGACGCCGTGTGTATGTATTTAGCGAGTGTAATGTGCGTGAAGCTGTTCGTGCCTCTGGGTCAGGGTCTTTTCCCCTCGCGGTTTAGGAACGAGCTTAATCCAGCGTCCACTAGCGACGGAAGATGGGGGGAAGGTACGTCTTTTTTTCGTCCTTAGACGATTTACACAATACAGTGCACAACAGCTCCTCATCACTGATCAGTGCTGGCTTATTATCAACCTACTTAATTGCACTTGACGTTTGAGCGCGGCTCGCCTAATTGTAATTGGTCAACAGATTGCACACGACCATATCGGCCGCGCTTCAAAGATTTTCATTCTCGCCGTCTTGTACTTTTGCTTTCGAAAACCCCCTGGCTCCACAACGTTGCCCTATTCGTGCTCCCACGGAATCTATTAGAGTAGATTTGGGACATAGCCATGGTTAATATAGTACATAAGAACACGTACAGATCTCCCCCTTTTATTGATAGCAACTCACCGGAACAGCTGGACGATCCGGAACTCCGTGGCCGATATATATAAATGATCTAAAGGCATCTACGCGCGACACACGTTCAGAACTTTGGCGCGGCGTCAATTCTTGACCGGTATCCAAGCGTGCGAAGGCACAAAGATGCATCACTCGGCGTGCCAAGGAAGCTTTGATCACGCCGCGACACCGGCGACACGTTTTCGACGAGTTGTACCTTTTGATACGGCTTCACGCACATTGCACTCGCTAAACACATTCACACGGCGTCGGTTCTTGGTCGGTATCCAAGCGCGCGAAGGCACAGAGACACGGCACTTCGGCGTGCCAAGGACGCTTTGAACACGCCGCCAGCCCTTCCTTTCGACGCGTTGTGCCTTTTTCCTGCGACACTGCACTTTCGTACAATTTTCCACGTGTTCACAACGGCAAGTCTCAACAATACACAGTCTCAAAAAACTTCTTCGGCGAATGACGACGAACGAGTAGAAAACCTGTCTACAGCACGCTGGAAAACCGCAGCAAAGGCTAGCAAAAACGGCAAATCGTATCCCAAGCGAGTGAAGTCCGGTGGCTTCACTTGCGGGAGCGGCAAGCGCGATCCAGCAATTGTCATTGAGATCAGTGGACCCTCACTATAACCGCCATTTTGAAAAATGAGTGGCGCCACCTATAGACCATTTCATCCATGGAGAATAGAAGGGTAGGAGAGGGCATGACGTCGGCCGCGTAGCCTCCACAAGCCATGCTCCCTTGACGCCTCGCCTCTTTCTCATTTTCCTCCTTACTCTCCTCACTTACCATGCCAACGTGACCACATCACGTGACCGTAGCTAGCCTTCGTCTTGCTATGGGGTACTAGAAGACACCACAGTCTAGCCTTTGATGTGATAAAACCTACCGGACGGAGCGCGCGCAAGCCTACAAAGAGTCTTTCTACAATCAACCATCCATCTCACACGTGACATGTCACGCGCACCAGTCGCCAGACAGATCTGCGGTCACGCTGGGCACAAAATCGTTTAAACTTTTTATGACTAGGCTTCACCAATATTGCAACGTGCCCCCTCCTAGTACTTCTAACCTCCTTGATTTCATCCTCCCTCGCATGGGCGCTGCCATCTTGGAATCACGTGGCGCGGCAGCCATTAGGTTGCTTCAACTTGTTGTTCCGCTCCCCCCTCCGCGCCTTGGTGGGTGGATGCGTTCTATTTGTGTTTTTCGCCGCGTTTCATCGCGCTTTGTTGCCTTACTTCGGAGGCTGTCGCCCGATACGTGTACTCGAGGACCAAGACATCACGAGGGTACAAAAGTCCTTGTGGCAACTGAGGTTTGTTTACTAATGGAGGCGGAACATAAGAAGCGCCTATATTTATATCGCGCGTTTAGCATCAGAAGGCGTCAAGAATAGTCAGCGCAAGGAGTCTATCTGTATTTAATGAAAATATCCTTTTTATGCATAATATATCTAAAACAGTTTATGTTGACTATTTTTTGACGAAACTCGTGGAGGAAATAGACAACGAACGTTTAACTTTTATTTTATCTGAGGCTAGAAATAATGGTATTTTAACTTCAGGCGATTTGTTTGTTCATAATATCACACCTACATGTGCATGAGGTTCTCAATCTTTTTTTGCAGTGTAAAAAATAAGCATTCGGTTGGTCGGTTTACTTATGAAGTTTAGTAAATTGTATACAATGGTCGCTCGCATTTCGACAGTCATTTAAGTGATTTATTGATTATCTTTAGATAACCAGATCAATTTACGAACAAAAAGTTAGGGCGCAAACAAGCTGGTGAAGGTTTAACATTTTGGACAAAACTCCCTAGTCTCGGGGTTTTGTCCAAAATGTCAGATCAATTTACTTAATTTATTTTAACACAAAGGTTGGGACTTCCCGCGCAACTGCCACAGACAACTTAACAGTGGCGAGTTTCAGAATCGCGTGCACAAAGAAATAACGTCGTATCTATTTCGAAATCCAAACGCGAATTTGGTTCAGCGCATGCGCAATAATAACAACGCTTTTTTTTTTTTTTGTACGCTGTTTTATCATTTGCCAGTATCTGGGGTTTGCAACATTTGAGGCCGGGGAAAAAAACCGTTCTGCATAACAATCACTCGAGTCCAGGGCTGTCGATTGCGGATAGAGGTTACTTTTGATGGCTGGCGACGCAGAAATTTGCAAAGCGAATCTGTTCAAACAAATGAATATTTGTTCACACAGGTCCGTGGTGGTGCCTAGCGCTAGAATTCAGCCAAACTTTCCGAGGTATTTCTCCTGCACCCTTTAATTTTATTTGACCAATTGCAGATTTAGTTTGACGGGCCGGTCACTTAAATCATATCTTGAGTAAGCAAATGTTTATATAAGAATATTTTATTTCCTAGGGCTAATATCACGAAATGCTGCTTATGAGTACTTAAGGACGTTTGATAATTTAGGAAATTTCGTAGTCTGCATGTTAAAATTTCCTCGAGTACTGAAGTAAAAAAAAAAAAAAAAGGAGTCCGAGACGATACTACTTGTTTATATAAATTATCTGCGCAATTACACTATACGTTTATAGTCCGCGAAGCTCACTAAAGGTTGGGTGCTCACGAAAACCAAACAGTGAGTACTAAACTCGCGAGTTCATCTGTTCTGCCCGATTCAGCACATTGCCAATCAAGCTGTCGATATGCTTCTTTGCATTCACGTGTTAGTTTCTTCATTAGTTTGTTTTTCTGGAAACTGGTGTCATCGGGTACGGCCGTAGACGATGGTAATCTTCCCTGTGCATTAGCCTGGTGTTTCGCAACCAACCATAATGAGCTACATCAAAGGAGTTCGTAAAAAAACCCCGCGATTTAGGCTCAAAAACGCCTTGCAGTCCTCACGGTGGGTCAGTGTCACTGTTCCATTGGTTGTGTGCTACAAGGAAAATATTTGTATCCCTAAATTAAGCAAAAACCACGTAAAACAGCCACATAAATGCGTGCACGTTCAAACCGAAACCAACCAAATTGAAACAACCTAATGGCGCCGAGTGCATCAGCGCCCTCTATCCGCCGGTGAGGCAACTACTAAAATGAAAAGGTCTATAGTTAGATGGAGTCGCGATTTATGGTAGAGATGTTAAACTTTTTAAGAATGATCTATGTATAGCCTAGGTAAGTGTCGTCTTAAGATACGATTATTGTTGTTCAAGACGAGTTTCAAAGAAATATCCAAACATGTATCTACAGGCAATTATGCCCTAAACTTGGTAATTTTTTTCGTCTAAATTGTTTGAGGTATCACATTAAAATTAACACCACACACAGTACACATCATTACCATCTGCAGAATACAAAATAATGTATTTATTGTTTTTTTCACGTTGAGGAATAAATTAACTCACGGGGGTAGATTTCTAAAATTGTTCAAAATCAGCGCGTCATAAAATTTTTTTTTCTTAGTTAACGTTCCTGGGACGTGTATCTTTTAGCCTGTACACATTTTGGTAGGAGAAACTTGTTTCGTAGTTCTGGGCCTCTCAATATGCAAGAAGACAACACTTCCGGCGGGTTCTTGATAGTTTTTTTTTTTCTCTCCAGCTTTTTTATTTTTGCATTTATTGTTATGTTTATTTATTTATTATTTTTTACCAATGGTACAGTTCTTTAAGTCGAAAAGACATAGCTTTGAACGCCCGAACCACCGAGCATGTGACGAGTAGCGCCTTCTGACAACGTGTTTCTCATCTACGCGATCTTTTATGCAGTGAAGAGCGACAGTAGCTATGTCGCTCTTCATAGCTACTAAAATAGGCTCGACCATGCCGTCTTTCCCCATATTGTTTTCTTTAACAGTCCGAAATATCTGGGGGGGGGGGGGGGGGGGGGGGGGGAGACTGGAGCCTTCTCTCCCCTTCCTCCTCCTCCTCCTCCTCCTCCTCCCCCCCCCCCCCCCCCCCCCGCTTTTCCTCTTCCGACGCTACTGGTATGGTAGAACGCTCCTCGACCTCAAGTTGTGTCAGCTTCTGTGCTTTTTACTCGGCGTTTCTTCCGTCCCGGAAAATAAACCTCCAAAGCAATTACAAACTAAAAAATTGTCAAGGTGCAGGCGAGCTGGTGTATGTTGATCATGATGCAAAATCCCTAGACTGGGAATGCAATTCGCAAGAAATAGTGTAAGAAGAAAAAAGGGGACAGGAAAACGTCTCAATCCCAGCTGAGTTGAGTTTGAGACGTTGTCCTGAGCTGCATTTTCAGCTGAGTTGAGTTTGAAACGTTGTCCTGAGCTGAGTTTGAGACGTTGTCCTGTCCCCCTTTTTCTTTCTTCTTACACTTTTTCTTTAATATTTCATTCCCAGAGCTGAGTTTGAGGCGTTGTCCTGTCCCATTTTTTTTTTCTGTCTTCTTACACTTTCTCTTTGAAATTTCATTCCCAGTCTCAGGATTTTGCATCATGTACAAACTAAACTTGCTATATGCCAGCGTCACTCGGACAGCGTTCGATCGGATTACTACCAGCGTGCAAGAGGTACGGAGGCAGTTTGCCAGACCGCTTCAAGGTTTTTCTGAGCCTCAACCACCTGCCTGCCCCTGGCCGTTTCGAACTGGATGAGTATCGCTAAACAGTGCGTTCGCGTGATCACTACTTCGTGATGCACCTGATGCACACACACAAACAAACACACACACACACACACACACAACTTTGGTTATGTTTTGGTTTGAACAAAAGGAAATAAGTATTTCAAATCTTGAAGTGCCAGTGTTTGTTTTGAGGAAGAAATTTATTATTAAGGCGAAAGCCTTATAATGTCGCATCGTTCAGTCGACCTTCAAAGTCCTCGAGCAAAAACACGTCGGCGACAGGAAAGGTACCAATGAAACGGCGCCAAAAGTGCGTCGTCAGAGAGGGCGCTGTCTTCGGAGGTTCGCTATTACCGGGACCACAGCCGACGCCACGATCCGAGTGAGCCAATGAAACGGCGCCAAAAGTGCGTCGTCAGAGAGGGCGCTGCCTTCGGAGGCTCGCTATCACGTTTACAATGGCGCCTGGGCTTTCGTCTTCAAGTCGTCTAAGGGATAGCATAAGAGACCGTGTGATTTCTTTTTTTTTTTTTTTTTTGTAAATTGAATACGTTTTTCCTTTAAGATCCCAGATCTGCATTTTGAACCATTCCACCGTACCAGATGTTGTTATAATCCGTACTAAAGTTCTGTACTTTACCAGACCTTACCGGGGGAAAACAAAAGTGAGGCATGAGCTTCCTATTCAAATTGTCATGTTACATTACCAGTTCCTGGAATTCTTCGGTAGTATAATCAGAAAAAGAAACTAATTCGATAAGGCAGTGCTCGACTGAAGCTGTCATTCCTTTCATTTTTCTATGCCTAAATCCTTCCTCACCATACTCCACGACTGAACCCTTTGTCAACGTACCATTCTCCATGGTGAAGTTCCTGGCGTAGGCGACCGTCGAAAGATGCCCAGACTGAGCTTCGTGCTTCGGGTGAAACCATGATCTACGATGAGAAAAAAAGCAAGACATATAATCGGGTCAAAAACGACAGAGAACTCATGGGTGACGTCTTTGTACATTAAGTGTGCAAGTTACAAAAAAAAAAAAAAAAAAAAAAAAAAACTGGCGAGGGGCCGTAAGACATTGCCCGATTCAAGGAGTCCCCCCCAGCCAGAGCTATATATTCATCTATGCACCCCTCACCAATACTGATTGACTGGTTTAGCGAAAGATGATGTAGCCTTCTCGCACAATCGGTGCTCCGCGTCGACATGACGTAGCACAAGGTGCGCTGGCGGTGCTGGCGTAGCGGAAGAATCGACCAGTCTCGCCACACCACCGGCCGAACGAAAACGTCACGCCGCCGCGGTGGCGCTGCTGTCGGAACGGCGCATGCGCACACGCTACACTTGGAGCGAATCTGGCGTCTGCTCACGAGCACTGCTCACACCCGGTGTGGGCAAACCGAAAGTCCCTCGTTAGGTATCTTTATTTTGCAAGTAACGACAACCAATACAAGTGACAAAGCGCATTTCGCTGAAACAAAACGGCGTCATTCGGTCGGTTCAGTCTTCTGCTGTGCGCCGCCATTCGCTTAAACCTGCATCGTCACGCAATCGGCGGTTCGAAGAATGTCGTTGCTTGTAGGAAGCTCTCATCTATAGGCCTTTCCATCGCTTATCACTCGGACGAAAAATGCTGAGTCACTGGACGTATGCGCAGCGTCAGCAGAGCAACAGCGCATGCTAAGAAGGCGTTTCACAGCCCAGCAGACAAGGATGGCAGTGCGCAGAAGGCGATTTTGGAAAGCTCTATAGGAACTTTAGGCAAACCCGGACTTGTCTGTAAACATCGCGTTAGTCCGTCGAATTCGTTTCACTTTACGTTCGATCGCAGCCTACCCATAGAGCCAATCTAGCGGCGCCAAAAGTGCATTATCACGGCGCTCCTTGCCTTTGTGCGTATCACCGCTAAAACAAACACCCCCCCCCCCCTCCTAAAAAAAAAGAAAAAAAACAGGATTGCGGCCATTCACTGCGCATAAGTGTGCTTGGTTTAGTCGGTGACGGCGAACGCACAAAGGCGGCAAGTGCTATGACGATGCACTTTTAGCTAGCGTCGGCTGCCAGGCTAGTGTGCGGGACACCCCCGAAGCGAGCGAGGGCGTTATTGGAAAGGGAGCGTGCGGTGCTCACCTTGAGTTCCACCCCCGCCGGCACCACGATGGATCGGAAGGAGAGCGAGTGCGGGCAGATGGGGGTCACCATGATGGCGGGAACGCTGGGGTGGATCATGGACGCCCCCGCGGCCACCGCGTACGCCGTGCTGCCCGTAGGAGTGGACACGATCAGCCCTGTAGACACAACCGTTCTGTTGGGTACGGCATGTTTTCACGTCCCTTCACGGTCTAGCTGAAACCGTAGCCCTTTTTGCCCCAGCACATTTTTTCGCACTTCACCATTAATCAGCATGCAGGTTGATTTTAATAGATAGGACTGTTTGCTCCTTGATAATGACAAGATGAAATATTAGAAGTCAGTCTTGAGCAAAGCGCACATTCGGATCACTATAAAAAGCCGTAAGATTTAATGCTCGCATTAACCGAAGCTTAGCATATACGTATACGCATATGTGTTTAGCCATGATATCAATAATATAAACTCTAGAGCATTTGAGCGGAACATGCCAAAATAGAAAAAAAAAATGAAAGACGTTTACAAAACTGTAATGCGAAATTAGAGCGCAGCTCTTGAGGAAGAGGGTACGGAGGGGACGGTATGCCCTCCTCCTCCTCCTCCCATACTATTCATCCTCCTCTCCCCTCCTCCTTCCATCCTCCTCCTCTCTCCTACTCCTGCTTCCCTCCTCCTCCTCCATACCCTCCCCTCCTCAACTTTCACGCTAAATATAGTGGGAAATCGAATGGACGTTGAGGTTACGTGACGTTAATTTTCCCGCTAAATCTAGCGGAGAAACCTAATTGGTTCATAGGTGACGTGACACCAATTCATGTGACGTCATTTTTCCCGCTAAATTTGGTGGGGAATTGAATCGTTGTTGAGGTCACGTGACGTCAATTTTTCCGCTAAATTGAGCACGCTTACGCCGACGCCGAAGCCGCGTAACCCGGAAACGGGCACCCAAGAGCTGCGCTCTCAAAAATTGGGGTGATTGGTGATCTTTGTTCCTCTTACACCGATACCTTGAAATAATACTCGGCATGCATTTATGGGCATTTTACTCCGTGAACTCTGAAAATGTATATTGCTGAGTTATAATTAAAATTTTCCCTGAGCTAAACAAAAAGAAAATAAGATTTTTCGCAAGGTCTTTTGGAAAGTAATAAAGAAACAAACAAAAAAGCCTACACGACTTCGGCAAATATTTAGTCCTATCGCGCGAAAGCCGTTCGTGTATTTACGGCTGAATCAACTCCAACGCTTTCATGAGAGGTGATGGGGAAGAGCGATCGCTCACCGTCGCCTTGTACAGTGGTGATAAGTTTTCCGTCCAAGTACAGGTCAATGTTCGATAAATACGGCGATGGCCCTCGGTCAACCACGACCTCGTTGAGCACCTGCAGTGAGCAAACAGTCAAAGAGAAAAAAAAGTCACACTCCGAAGCTTTTGGGAATCAGGACCTGAAAATTTTGCCAATTGAAAGACCAGGACATAAGCTCTAGGGACGTAACAAGACTTGCACATGCAAGGAATTTCTGTGGTATATGACATATCCAAACTGCGCACACGTCTCAAATCCCGGGTGAAGGTCCACATGCATCTTTAATACCAATATTTGCACGACGTCACCTTCGGAGCTTATTGTGCGCACTTTGTCAACGTGTAGACGCATGCTAGGGATAAGGACTCTCTGCCGTTGCCGTGCCGAAAAGTCAGGCAGGTACTCTATTATAGTTTAACTGCTTGCCTGGCGAATGCTTCGTAATCCGCAGTTTTGAGAAATCACTAGTTCGGAAGGTTTTGATATGAGCATCGCGGTACGAGCAAACGCGAGCATTTCATTCGAAGACATGGCCCCATAAAATCGCTCGCTTAAAGGCCGACTACCAGACACAATATTCTACAAGGCAGACGATCTTCCTCACCCTGGGGGAGGAGGAAACAGGCAACGGTGGACAGGGTAGAAGGGGGGAGAGGAGGGGGAGGGAAAAAAGTGGAAAGCGCGAACTGGTCGTCTGTCTTTAATGGCAGCAGGTGTCTCTAACGATAGCTCTCAAACCGTCACTTCTGAAAGTGGTGGATTTCTACTCGTTGACATGACATAGCGTCCGTGGAGTTCGGACGCTCGGTTAGCAGAGAAATCTGACGCGGCTCTACGGAAAACGAGGGCGCCTAGACCAGGGAGTAAAGAAACGACATGGTTTTTGTATATCTTTTTCTTTCGGTGGTAACAAAGCCATTGCAATCCAACCACACTAAAAGTAAAAAGGTGAATAGACAAACATGGAAAAGAAAGTATCGGATGATAGCTCAAGCCCAACGCGTCGGCTAGGACATTCTTCTGAAATCTGTTTTAGAGACAAGATTAACTCAGTCTAAGGTTGTTAGGGGAACTTCTTTTTCTTTCTTTTTTTCTTTTTCATCCTTATCGCGAGTTTCGTATATCTTTTCATTCGGTGTGGTTTTATGATTTGCGTTACATACAAAAACATGGACAGTAGAGTTTCACATAGCAAGCTATGGAACGACACAAACGCACAGATGCAAAGTCATGATCATGACGTACTTGCAGCTGATTACGCCCAGAGAATCGGCTCTAAAGAAAGAAAGAGAATATAATCAAGCGACTTGTGAAAAAAGAATAGCTTTGCGCAGAGTGCCCGCTTCGCAACGTAAGCAATTCGCTATTTTTCTTTTTTTGCGTAAATTACAATAGCAATTGCTGTTTTTCTTCTTTTTAAGATAGAGGTATAGTTCGCGCTCCAAAAATGTCTGCATTAATTTAAGTGCATAGATTTGTCTTTCCTGTGACGCATACAAATGATCTGATTTGCGAGCACAGACATCATAGAGGTTTGTAACTCGTAAGACTTTGTATACATACCAGACAGGAAGAATTGTTGCAGAGATTATTATCGTTCGAATCGTTCTCGCTACGGTAGATGGTGCATCTTAGCCGACTTCGCAGTGTGAGGGCCGCATGACCTGGGCAGAAACGACACGTTTTATACCTTTAGAGTGTAAAACAACTGTCCCAGGGCTAGCATCCCAAGGGTGCTCTCTTCCAACACCCTTAGGCTGCCGGCGAACACTCTAAAGTATGGTGCTGATCTTAGCAGCATTTTAGGGATATTTTTTGCAAGCAAGAAGTTCACAAGCAATACACACAATAAACAGTTGTCACATTTTCATCGAAAAGCCGATAAATCAATCAATCGAGATTGTGTTCAAATCGCACAATTATGTAGGCTGCTGGGACAAAAAGTCAAAGTGTCTGACTTGGCGAGGGATTTGCAGCCTTATAGATATACAGATATAACGAATCACGCATGAGGAAATCACAGGACCCAGTTGCACAGAGACAACGAATCACTGATGAAAATCACACGACCTTAATTCGTAGGCTACTTTGTTCTCGTCAGTATTGCAAAAGAAAGTGTAATGTCTCGTAGGTCAAGGAATGTATATCATAGTATGGAGCATTGCTGCGGACAATTATTTTTTGATGTAGCCGCTAAAACGACCTTCGCTAAAGCTTCCCCACACAGCAACTACAACATTTCGTTCTACACCTTTTTCACGTCCTTCAAGAATGAAGGGTATTCCATAAAGTCGCACACTATTTGGCGATTTTAAAGGGTGCAGCGATGGGTGTAAGTATCCAGAACACAATTTTTATAACTTTTAGGGTAAAATAAAGTAGTTTTTACAGTGCAAGAGGTTTAACTCGCGCAGTCAAGGCATGCATGTCCCGGAGGCACATTTTAAACAGATCACTGATACAAAATTAATTTCGGTACTACCAAGACTTAACATTTTCAAAGCCCGAAGTGACTGCTCTTAATAATCGTTTGAATTGAATTATTATCATCCACAAATCACAGAGACAAGCGGAAAGTCACTTCTACGAAAATCGCACGCTATAGGTGCACGTGCATGAACGAACGTACAGCGTATGTTGAGAGAAAAAAAAACGAGGTCATTGCGTTTTGTACGAAATTACGCACTGGCAAGTGAATATTTATTTTCACTTAAGAAAGACTTCTTATAATTTTCTAGTGATACCAGCTACCCAAACCTCCTGCAAAGTAAATTTACGAAGAGCTGCTTGCTTTCGCCAAGGAATTTAAAAGACGAGTCCGAGGTTACAGAATATACATAGCATTTTAAACGTTAAGATGTTCGGTCAAACCAATCTGCGTCAGTGATAAGCGATGCAGTTAGCCGTTGTGTAGATTGATTCGAAAGAAAGAAGAAATGCAGGAAGGGAAGGAAGACAGTCAGTATTGCTTACCCGATATTACGTCGCAGTAGTTAACTAACAAATCGAGGGTAAAAAAAAAGTGAAAGCCGTTTACAACTCCCTGTAACACCGAATTAGAGCGCAGCTCTTGAGGAGGAGGAGGGAAGGGTACTGGGGGTGAAGTGACCTGGGGGGTTCACGTGACCTTGGGGGTCACGTGACCTTGGGGGTCACGTGACGATGCCGATGATGTCATCAGTGACGTCACTGATGACGTCATCCGCGATGATGACGATGCGGATGCCGGTGACGTCATCAGTGACGTCACTGATGACGTCATCAGTGATGATGACGATGACGATGCGGATGCCGGTGAGGTCATCAGTGACGTCAGTGATGACGTCATCAGTGACGATGACGATGCGGACTCCGATGACGTCGTCAGCGATGATGACGATGACGATGCGGATGTCGATGACGTCATCAGTGGCGTCACTGATGACGTAATCCGCGATGATGACGATGCGGATGCCGATGACGTCATCAGTGACGTAACTGATGACATCATCAGTGATGATGACGATGACGATGCGGATGCCGGTGAGGTCATCAGTGACGTCACTGATGACGTCATCAGTGATGATGACGATGTGGATGCCGGTGACGTCATCAGTGACGATGACGTCATCGGGGAGGTCACGTGACCTCGGCGAAGGGGTCACGTGACCCTGGGGGGGTGGTCACGTGACCTCGGGGGGGGGGGGGGTCACGTGACCTTGGGGGTCACGTGACCCTGGGGGAGGGGTCACGTGACCTCTGGGGTCACGTGACCTTGGGGTGACCTTGGAGACCACGTGACCTTGGGATGCCCTTGGGGGGGTCGCGTGACCTTGGGGTGACCTTGGTTACGCCGACGGCGACGCCAACGGCGACGCCGACGCCGCTCAAGCCGGGAACGGGCCCCTAAGAGCTGCGCTCTAAAAATACACATGCACCTGATTCTATAGTCCGTTGCGAGGGAAAGCAAGGCCGAGGAGGAGGAAGCAGACGGAACGCTGGAAAAAAGAGGGGGAAGCCTCCTCCTCTCTCCAACGCTCCGTCTGCTTCCTCCTCCCCGGCCTTGCTTTCCCTCGCAATACCTTCTTAAGTTGAAAAACGGACTATAGTAATATTTCTAGAAAGATTCCCTGTCGTTCTCATTCTGTCCGTGACCATACTCAAACGTGGAGCACGTGTGCGCTAAGAGACGGAACAAAATATGCGAATCAACAGGGTGATTGCGTGTGCACACGTGAACATTTGCACATCTACACGAAGATGGAAATGTTTCTCTTCTTTTGTTTACCTTTTTTTGTTTTCAAGCCGTTCTAGTTGCACGTTAAACTGATCAAAGTTTCCATGTTAGGCCAACTTGAGAAAGTAAGAAAGAGAGAGAGAGGAAACGTACCTTCGAGGACGTTGGTGACCTTCTCCTGGAAGTTTTCAAACTCGAACGGCGTTAGGAATCCCAGTGAGCCCATGTGAAACGCCATGACTGGAGGAACGCTTTGCTGCAGCATGGACAGAAATAGTTTATAAGGAGACGTTCGCCAAGCTTCTGGATGAAAATCAAAGCATATCACAGTCTCGGCCGCTATGAGACAAAGTGCCGACCTACGAATCCCCAGTTGCAAAAAAGAAAACCCCGGACAAGAGCCGAGACCTAATTTATTTCTATCATCAAGAAGCCCATTAAACACATTTCTGCAACATACGGTAAAATTGACATTAATCACTACGGCAAAACGAAAAATGATCCCATCGCACGTCATTTCGTCGAAGTCCAGGCGGAGGATTAAACACTATACCATATTAGATTTGTTAGTCCATAAAAATAAAAGAAAACGGCGCGGGGACGAAGCAAAGGAGAAAATGGGAGGAACCGCGCTTCTGGTCGAATGCTGCCTCTAGCCGTCGTCAAACTGTTTGCATTGCCCTAAAATCGTACGCTAAATGAGCACTGTTCTGCTGTTAAGTGTGAATTGTGCAGAAGTAGGGCTATAAATGTTAAAAATATATAAGAATAAAGTTTTAAAAATTTAGGACAGAGGAGTGATCACTTAGTGTGCCCTGAGGTTTATTCGTGTAGTGTGTGCATGCATGTGAAGAAGCCAATTTTTATGTCATCTATCGCATATTTTCCGGTTAATAGAGTGTCACGCCCTTAGTCAACGGAAACCATAGAACTTGTATTTAACACGCAACCGAGCCTCCACTACTGCACCACCATATGTACATGTTTTTGTGTAACATAACATCATAATTGACGAACGGTGGCTGCAAGTTAACCGCAAAAATAATCTCAATTCAGTATTTAGCTTGATGAGTGCACGTGTGTTGCTATTGCCAGATGCGTAGTCAAGAATTTGATAAATTGACAAAGCTCTATAAACAATCAAATGTAATATAATTATATAATGTAACAGTACAATCTCAAAAATTGGCGAAAAACTTTGCCGTTGTCAATATATGTATGTCGGTATCTCTCAAAATATTGCTGGATTATTCTTTCTGTGACAAGCCCTCAAACGTTTCCAAAATTTCCAGAAAAAAAAAAACACTTTTTCTGGTTTTTAGTTTTTGGTTTTCTAGTTTTTAAAGTTTAAAAAAAAATTCCACCCTACTCGCAATCCCCAAGAACTCCTCATCACGTCAAAAAGTTATAGTATAGTGCATTTTAAAGCGATAGCTTTACGGGCGACACTTTGCGGAGATTTCGACCTCGTCTCTCCAGTCGCCGCCGCTAAGGAAAAACCCTCCTCTCCGCTTTTGGCGCGAGGCATGGAAAGTGGGCTTTCCCGTCGGGCCGCCCCGGCATCCCGCCAGTGACGGCGCTATATACGAAAGAAGAGTCTCCCCTGTCGTCTGCCTGAAAACTTGTTTTCAAACATTACTCGCGTTATGTGAAATCCCACTTTGGTAGTACCCAGTTGCAACGCGTAATGTTGGATGCATGGTTGTAAAAACTTCCACCGCACTTATCCACTTCACGGATCACCGAACAC
This sequence comes from Ixodes scapularis, assembly GCF_016920785.2. Classification (NCBI taxonomy): domain Eukaryota; kingdom Metazoa; phylum Arthropoda; class Arachnida; order Ixodida; family Ixodidae; genus Ixodes; species Ixodes scapularis. Next base: position 102,836,974 of record NW_024609846.1, read on the forward strand.
TAGTGGCGGCCGTCAGTGGCATCTACGACGCCAACCACGACGGATATGAGAATGAACCACGTCGCACCTCCGTCCTCGGGTCCGTGACGGCACCGTTCCTCCCGCATTGCGCTCGATCGTGCTATAGCGATCGATTTCGTTTCTTCGCACATTGTGGGCGAAAAATACGATTTGTTTCTTCCGACCTTGCCCGTGAGAATTGACTTATTCCACGCACCGATATGCCCTTATGGCTTTGCTGTCAGCATGAGTTAGCTGATCTGTTGGTGAAACTGTGAAAACTGGGGTTTTGTTTCTATTTCCTTGTGTTAAGACAATCAACGGTCCGGCATGATGTCTGCCCGCTTTAATACGTTATAAAACATTGCATACCGTATATTAAAAAGTGATCTTTCGCAGCGGTTTCACTCTGCGATGACATTCTGATCTAGTTCAAGTTTGGGTCTGTCACCTGACGTCTCAGTGAATAAATGAGGGTAAAGTTAAAATACCCGATGATCTTTGACGCAGTTGGCAACAAAATTGAAGGTCCATCTGCATGCTAAAGTTGACAAATTTTGACGACAAGGTCGTATCTCATTTCTAATGTTATATAGCTGACGCTGTGATCGAATAACGCCAACGTCGTTTCGAAAGAGTGTGAACCACAAAACACCGAAAAAAAGAAGCTACATTCTTACCTGAAAGAGTGAAGAAGCATAAAGTAGAGTTCCATCTCCGCCCAGACATATGATGAAGTCTATTCTGTCTGTGAGCTCATCTCTGCCTGACAGAATAAAAAGAAGGATAAGCTATGTCACACCTCATAAAAAAAAAAAAAAAAGCACAAGAGGGCATGTCCAAGAAACGACAGCTGAAGATACCTTCGGTGAAAGTGCATAGCTTCTCTTTGACCTCGAGGAAGGCCTTGTTGTTTTTGAGGAAAGGGTCTTCCAGGATGGCGTCCTCCACGAACACGACCATGTTTTTAACCTGTTGACAATTAGCAAATGATGAGAAAACAGGTTGACTTTCGCCGAGTGTACTAAGAAAAAGTGATCAAGAAGGAACAAATGACGCATGTACGTACCTAAAAAAAAAAGAAAGAAAGATGGATGTCTTTTTTTATATTAAAGGGGCACACGTGCCGTCCCTTGCCCTGCTTGTTTTCCATTTTTTTTATTACCCTTACCGCCACCAGCACAATACTCATTTTTCTTAGCGACCTTTCTATCACACATGCCTTCTGCGCACTATCTATGGGTCAAAAAAGTCAAACGGTGCAACTTGATCACCGAAAATTCCTGCCCCCGTTCATTCTCTCTCTTGCCTTTTGTGAAAATAAAATTCAAGAGAGTTAAAAAATAGGAAAAAAGTAAGCAGACCTTTTATATGTGAGACGTCGTGAAAGGGGAATCACATTATTGCCATAATAGGGTGCATTTGTTCTTTGACTGAATTGCGCTATGAAGGGTTACCAATAAACGACACATGGGCCTAGGAAGAGGACACGACATACACATGTAAGCGCAGGGTGCCTTCTGCTCTTCGCCAGTTACTCAATAAGAGAGGTTGCGGCACCTCCTGTTGTTAATTAGAATGCGTCGATAGCGAAAAAAAAAAGGGGGGGGGGGGTGACACCGTACCCAGATGAGCCAGTGGACTAGCTCGTTGAAGGGCTTCACCACGGTGGCGTCCATGGTCTTTTTGATGACCAGCACCGTTAGAGGGGGCTTGTGCCAAGTCAACCGCTGGCCCGCGGGGTCCTGGATGGTCCTGCAAATGGCGAAACATCGATGGCAGCCATCCACACGGTTTATTCTCATCCTGGAGCATGCGGCTGTCGAGAGAAGACAATGTAGACCGGCTTAGAGACGTGCAGGGAACTCCACTTTTTTATATGATCGGCCCGCATGCACGCTCGCTGGCCGCGCATATTGAATGGTTAATGACGCGATCAATGTTTCCTCCTAGAGAAACATTGACTTGCACGCACATTTCGCAGAAAACAAGAGCTTTCTTCAAAAGAAAATAAAAGGAAAAAGAAACGGGAAGTGGTTGAATTATTTGAATATTGACCATAATATTTGTCGCTCGATGAGTCCTGTGGGTGCATGCGCTAGGCTAGGTGGAATATTCATAGGTTAGGCTGCCACTTATATGACACGACAACAGTACCGTGATAAGGTGTGCTTTATTTCATGTTCAATGGCTCGGCAACTTACTGACATCTATAACTGAGCTATGTTTATCCACGAACGTATGTATTTGTTCGATAAGTGCATCTGTTGAGCGCAGCGTCATTTACCAAGTTCTAGAAATTTCAAGAAAAAGAAATAGAGCCTCATTATTTTTTGTGGTTGAAGGTGTGAGCTTCATGGAGCGAATATCTGGATAACAATTGGTGAATCTCGCCCAGCGGCACGTTCGCTTTGCAGAGCGAACGTCGAGCGAAATTCGTAGTTTGTTAGCGGCATATTCGCTCCATAAAATTTGTCATTTTCTTTTCCTCGTGTGTGTGTGTGTGGGTTGGGGGGGGGGGGGGGGGGGGGGAGGGGAGGAGGGAGTAAAGGGGAAGGGAGCTGCACCGTTTTGAATTCCCGAGTAGTGGAGCTCTTGAATGAATAAGCAGATTCTCTGTATAAACAAACTTGGCGTTTTCTGGAAGTTTATCTTTGTTTACGTCTCTCTGTAAAGTAAAGCACGACGATGAAAAAATATATATACATACAACTAAAGCTTTCTACAAAGCAACCGCTAGTCTCGATAATCGGACAAGGGGAATCAGTTATCTTCCAAACAAGCATAGCGAATTTGTCAAAAGAATATATCGGTTTCGCACGGCTGTGTGCATGCACGTTCGAGTCATAAACATGCATACAAAGCAACGCAACACTAAGTTGCTTACAAACGTGATCGACAGGGGCCTGGTCGATTACGCCATTATTGATAGGTCTATATTTCTTATGCATAACAAAGTTAAATGGTTGAACAGTGCGTTCTTGTTTATGAGCGAGATGTGTAATTCCGCGAGGCTAAGTGTTGCTTGTTTGGGGTATAGAAATCTGAGGACTATGCCGCCACAACAAAATTTGTGGTGCATATTTTATCTGTTCAAATGCATTATGTTCACCATCTTATAATCAGTTATAATTTTTGAACTATTTTTTTTTTGTACTCACATGACCATGGCAGAGTTCTTGAGGATGCGGCCGCATGGTCCAAACTGGTACACCGGGCTCGGGGCATTTAGTGAACGGGTTCGCCTGCACAGGGACAAAAAAAGTTTTTTTTTTTTTTTTTTTTTTATATCGACAATTTTGATTTTTTAATCATACGTAATCAGTCAAGGACGACATAACACTGTAATGTCAAATTGACGCCGGAGTGCTTGAATTCATCGCGCATCGCTAGTCAAAGATGATCGGATTCCCCCTGCAATAGGATGAGAGCCCCATCGCTGTGCAAAGAAGTTAACTAACCTCCCGATCTTTCATTCGCTTAAGTCTGAAAACAGAGGTGGCATTCTTCAAGGCCGAAATAAAATCATGGCCTTGCGTCTTGCAAATTGGAGACCCATTTATGACATGTGGGGGATAAATCCCCCTGTTCTCGGACACACCACAGGGTATTATTGCTCAATGACTACAGGCACGACGTAGCTTTGAATGAAAGTACAGATTCACCTTCTTATGGCTATAGACGATTGCAAGCAGGACATCTGGCCGCCGCCACTTCTCTGCTTGTGCGGGCAAGTGCGTGCGATTACAAGCTTGCCCAAGCTAGTTCACGCGCACGCAGCACATGCTTGTACGCATGGGGCACCAGTGAGGAACACCATGCTTGCAATTTTCTCTAACCAGCGGGTAACTTCCCACGTGATGTCATCGGTCATCCAAAAGTGCAGGCAGTTACTCCTATGCGTATTGTTTACTTCCAAGTACCACTTCGTTGGTGTAAAATTCCAACAGCAAAGGAAAATGTCGGGCTGTAGACCACCAGCATGGCAGAACCAGCCAAGTTAGCGCGCAAGCTATACGGAGCGCAAGTTCGTCTGCTTAAATTAATTGAGGTTGTGTGAATATTTATACAGCGGGTAGCTGGTCAGCCATTTCAAAGTTGCGACGAGTCACGTACTCGCTGTAGATGAGCAATTTAGCCAGTGCAGCGCAACCGCTAGCCTGGGGTCTTTAAAGTGCACCACGCAGTTGTAATACACGACCGCACGCCGGTATACGGTGCTCATCCAAGTCGGAACGGGCAGGGGTGGAGATTGAGCCCAGGGTCCCTGGGTTCTGCAGCGCGAGCTTTCGCTCCACGTGCTTCGAGCTGGTGTGCGCTAGACCACTCGGCCACCGATGCCCCCTTCGTCTGCTTCTTGCACAAGGGTTGCACCGACGTCAGAACGCCGAGCTCTGATTGGCTCTGATTGAGGGATAGTAAGTAGATTTCAATGCTAGCTGCCTTGAGGTCTGCCCACTATCCTTCCAATCGAAGCCAATCGGAGCTCGGCGTTCTGACGTCACCACAACCCTGCTGAAGAAGCAGACGAACTTGCGCTCCATAGGGGATATTCACTGGACGCCATATTTGAGTGCTCTCTTCACTGCGCATGCTCCAAACGGGTTCACATTTATAGGCTGCATCAAGACCGTAATCTCGATGGTGTGGAATGCACCGTGGAAGCTCGTCGTCAGCACGCAATCAGCAGCCGAGACGCGGCTATGGCCGCCAATGAATATGCAATAGACGATTTCAATAATCGCCTTCGGCTCGCTGCAGTCATTGTCTACTGGGTTGTGGGCTACATTCTGAGCATGCGCAGTGGCTCACCTCTGAGGGACATCAGACGCCAGGCATCTGCCCACAGTACAGCGACTCAACATTTTTCGCCTGTGTGATAGGCGCGGGAAAGGTAATCGATTTTCCCCGAGCATTGTGAAGTATGCGGATAAACTATTACGCTGAGTACGGCTCAGCAGGGGAACTATTTTGGCGCGTACCCTATTAATCGCAGAGAAGTATAAAAAATAGAGAACAGTGTCATCCGAAGTGCGCATCCGTTATAGCACATCATTCTACGTCTTCTGTAGACCTCTCACGTTTAAACTAAGATAACTCGGGGGTTACAATGACAAATGGGCCGAGAAGACTGATTACGCCGGCACACCTCTCTGCTAAGAAATGAATCCCTTCTTCAGTTCTACAGAGCGTTAATCCAAAAGCGCGAAATGAGCCGAGAGAAAGAAATGGTTCGAACCAACACGACAGCAGAGCCGACATGGTGCCCTCGTCATTCAGTGAGGAGACTTGCTGACATTCGCCGCTCATAGTCAGGTTTAACCGCACGGCTGTGTGCAGGCGATTCTGACTCTTCTTACGACGCCGTTGCGTGGGATCATTCGCGTCCACGGGGCCAGATCCAACTGGTTTTTTTCTCGTGTTCCTCGCTTGCCCGCATGCTCCGCGCGCGCCTATCGATTGGTCAGCGTCATGCATGTCCACAGGGGCGCTCGATGCCACCTGCTCTACCTCTATACTTGCCCGGCTCATGTGCGAGAGCTGGAAGTAGCGGTCATGTTTCAGTAGGCCCGGAGCGGAAGATAGGGTTGCTTAGACTAGCTTAGACCACGGTCACACTGTCCAAGGCGTGTTTTTTTTTTTTTTACTCGTACGGCGGTCTTACCACAGTGTTCATACATACACTGTCTGTGGACATGTTCTGTCATACCGTGCGTTTTGCATGATGCATGGGAGGGCATCGATCACACCGCGTTACGCGATGAACCGTGGACACCACCTGTAGGAGACATTTCCTGCAATACTAATTCATTTATTTTATTCTTTCATTCCACGCACCTCTAATGACTGGAAGCGCCTTCCCCTCTAATAGACACCATTGGTGATTTCGGTTTGTTTCAATCTAAATCTGATTGATTCTATATTTAAGAGTATTAATATAAGAAATATATTTTTACATTCTTTTGCATCTCTCTCTCCCTCTCTCTCTCTCCCTATATATATATATATATATATATATATATATTGGAATTGCTGCTTTCTGTATAGCACTCTGTATATTATTCAAGTGTTTGTGTCGTTTGTATTCATTGTCTTTATTTCATTTTGAATTGCTTTCCCACTTTTCATTGCATTTTTACTTGTTTTTTGTTCAACCCTTTGTAATGCTTTAGGCCTTGAGGGTAGGTATAAATAAACAAATACACTATTTTACTAATAAAACCTCCCAATCGAAATATACTAAAGCACATCGACTAAAATCAGATTCCTTTAAGCACATCTTTCAACAACGCAACAACTGCCGCTGTCAATCGCACCACACTTTGTCCGGTCGTTTGCAATTTTTTCCTAATGTGTCAAACTGTTTTTTTTTTTTTTTTGTGTCGCCAACAATGTGTCACCTACAAGAGAAAGAGAGAGAGAAAATACCGCTAGGAGAAAGTTAAGTATTTTAGTCTGGGAACAGGGTACGTGAAGGCAGCTCAGACTGCAAATGCCTAGCACTGTTGAAACAAACAAAAGAACGACCCAGAATATGAAACACGGAACGAGACCTTCTCAAAAGTCCAACGAGTTGGCAGTCGCCATTGCATGGACACGAATTGCGTGATTGGATCAGAGTCCTCGCCGAATGCTGACGCAGCGCTCGTGTCCAATCATAGCCTCCTATATACTGGCACAGCCTGGCGCAGACGGCCACAAGAAGTGGCCGCCGAAATGGAAAAGGTGGAGCGGCAGACAACGGATGAGAGGAGAGCCACGTGACTGGTGCCCCGCTGCGGCGAGACGCCGAAACAGACTTCTCCCGAGCGAACAAGTCTGTTTCGAGTCCTCGCCGCTGCAAAAGCTGCGCGCTGACATCCAGGCTCCCCAGAGGGGCTCTAGGTTCCCAATGAAATGGCTCTTTGATGCTCAGCGCTACCGCGTCCTCGCGCTCGAAATCTGCGACCGAGCACTCTATAACTGCGTTGTCGAACGGTCGAACTGCCAGGCTTTGTGAGCATAGAGGAGGCTATGGTCCAATACATGCTCAGGGAAGGTGAGCGAGCAATGGCAGACGGGCGTTGGCGCGGACTTTTGAAAAGGGTCGGCTTGATGCCTTCGTGCGAGGAAATTGCGGCACTCCGGCTGGCGGGCGCTCTGGGTTTTTTTGCTTTCTCAATCGTTCGCTCCTGCCTCCGGTGCGGTTGCCAGCCTCGTCCGGCGGAGAACACATGGAGATGCAGAGGCTAACGCATGTGTTCGACATCCGGGAACGAAGCAAACATATCATCTGCTTTCGTCAATACACGAAATGTTTTCGAGGAGCACGAAAACATCGTGATCAGGTGTCGTCGCGATTGACCGCCTTGGCCCGCTCGAACCCAATCTCATAAGCTCACGATTCGTGAATACACGGCTCCCGGTATATACTTTTAGCGTTTATACTTGCGGCAGGCTTCACGATGGTTAGCATGCGCAATGCTGTTTACACATGGGAGGCTCGAACTACCTTGCTGGAAGTGCAGGTAGAGGGGAACAATATTATACGTATAAGGATGGAAAAAAAAAAACGCACAAGTGTAGAACTGAGAAACAGAAATCAGTACCCAGAAACAACATGCACCACCCGTGACTTTATGCATAAACACGCAAATCAACTCCCGCTTGATTTGTATTAGTTTGCCTACTTATACCGTAAGTACCATGTTTATAAAGCCGGAGTCAAACTGCTCATACATCATGTAAAAGACACGGCGTTCGCTGCAGGTTTGATGATAGAAATATGTCTGCATGTTTGCTTCGTACATGCTTCCAACATGTCTGCGGACAGGTTTTGCACGACTAATAGGGAGTTTTAGGGAACCGTTTTGGCACCTCCGATACGAACTAGCGCATGCGCAGTTCGGACCGGAAAGCCCATCGTACCGTATGGGAGGGGGCAAAAACGGTTCCCTAAAACTTTCTAACTTCATGGGACCGTCATACAAGGTAGACCTTAGACGATGCCTACAGGCTGCTTTTTGCACGATGTACAAGCGACCGCGACACGCAAACTTACTTCATGCTCAATCAGGAAACCGCCGTAGTCTATAGACGCTTTACACACGCGCCAAATTACAGCCGCCATTGCTGACCTTCTCTTGTCTTACCGAGATGCCGAACAACTGGAACGGAAGTCGACGATCCTCTACAAAGGCCGATGCTTTAGAAAAGGACGCAGTTGAATCTAATATGGCAATAACCTGGCCTGCTATGGTAATGATGAAGTGCAATAAACGAAATAAGAGGAAACAAAAACTGAAGGTCAGTTATGGCGGCGCCCATGCACAGCTGCTGCAAAGCGTCTATAAGAGTGTTAGCTCATATATTTATTTCCTTTTCTTTATTCCTTTGGGCTCGAAGGTTGGAAAATATTATTTAATCCTTCCACAACTCATTTTTTTTTTCGATTCTGATTTCGTTCCCTCTTTCCCTTAGCGAACGACACAGCTACCCACTCTTCACCTCCCTATATACCATTCACGGGTAATATTACCGTATAAAAAAATAGAACAAACGGGAAGCTGCTTATGACCAAATACCTTCCGACTGATTACGCACCTTGGCCAAAATTCTACTCTCACACGATCAGTATGGAGCAGCTCTTAAAGGGATACGGAAGCGGTTTTGTATTTGTGGAAAAAAAAAACACAATTAAATTGTTTATTTTTGGCTTCCAGGATCACGCATATCGAGATTGTTTTTCAATTTGGGTGTACGGAGGCTGCAGAAAATAATTTTCGAAGCACCGCTGAAGCGCCTCCTTCCCGGAGCGTGACGTCAAATTGGGAATTTTCAGAATTTCACCTCTCGCGTATCTTTAGCGCCTATTGAAGCTATGCACGCGCACTTTAGCTATTTTCAAAAAGGTCAGAAAAAGACGTCACGAAGGGTGTCAATTGCACGCACTGCCCACACGAGCGACACGCGCTTGGCGGCCGAAAGATCCTATAGTATGACGCAACGACTGATCGAAGGTTTTTCATGTTTTCTCGCGCTTAGATTTTTTAGTTACATGTTCAGGGAAAACAAACGTGGTATTCAGATTCACGAGATAAAAATACTCTAGAATTCACCTCTAAGTTGTTTTCTTTTTCCTTCTCCAAAACCTCTTAAGCTTCTTTTTTTAATGTCTCTGTGACCTCGTGTTCATTTCTATCGTTATACCTTTATACTCGATGACACACACACACAAAAAAAAAAAAAAAAAGAAACCGCTCAACGTTTAGAAAAAGAAAAGTGTTTTGTAACGTCAACTTGCACAGTTAGAACATTGCCAGAAATGGTGTCAGCCAAGAAAAATCTCCTATCTTGCGCTGCCACTGGCCCCTTTCCTCCTTGCAGCATTTCAGCGCTATCAAATTCCAAGCTCAGTTCGACCAAGAATCTGTAAATCATGAATTCTACACATTCCCAGGTTCACATCCATGCAAATCGTGCAATTTAAAAAAAAAGAAAACGGCAAAAGAAAGGCAAAAATAAAAACACCTTTCAACGAAAAAGAAAAAAAGAAGAAGAAATAAATGTAAGCAACAAGACACGAAGCGATGAACTGCACGTGCACTCAAGGCTTGACGTTATCTTAGGTAGCAAAGGTTAACTCGCGTACAAATTAAAAATGGAAGTTTGTCTGAGGCAAGTGAGGGGCGCTGCCTCCCGAGAAGCGCAGCGCGTTCAGTTCCTTTTTCGAGGTATCTTTGCAAGCGGCGGTGTAACAATAGAAAGAAGGAAAGAAGCAAAAATACGCAGAGGAAAGAAGAACGGGAAAACACGTCGAGGGTGCACAAGATTCTGCATCCTGGTTGGCTGTATATGGGCGTCCTTAGCAAACTAGCATAAAGAGACTCCCGGCCCCGGGCCGGCCGTCCCAGCCCGTATATTCTGTGAGAGATCTTTTCAGCGTCGTGTAGAGATGGCTATCCGATAGTTCATAATTTCATATATTCCATCGTGTGTCGAAAGCAGTCGCGAATGGCCGCTACGGAAACATTAGGGACGACAGAATCGATGGAAGGTCAGAATTCGACGACGATTAGTACATCCGTAAAGAGAACAAAAATATACACGAAAAAAATGCCAATCTTCGAGCACCGGGAGTAATTTTTCTATCGAAACATGGAATAATTGAGTAAGGTGTCTCTCTGACCGAGTCGGTGCATGATCAGTATAAATAGAATAATGCGGAAAAGAACACAAGGATTAGTTTAAGACAAACACAGCGCTGACCACTTATTTCTACGATAAATTGTCATAAAGATTAGTGGTGCTGCCTATCGAGTGTCGTTTTCCTTGACAAAATACGTCGACATAAAAGATTTTCTGTCTTATTTTCCCTGCTTCTTTTACGCCAATGTATTTTTTTTATATAAAAGAAAACGACAGTTGGTAGTCAGCGCTCTTTATCCTCTACTTGTTATTATGTTCTGTTTTGGGCTGCGTTATTTCTCCTACTTTCGAGAGAAAAGTAAAATCATAAAAAATGATATAAAAACTTCTTAAAAAAACAAAAAAAAACTTCATTATGTTTTTTTTCTTCTGTAGAGTCACCCTGGTCAATTCAAGGAACGTGTCAAAGCTTATCATTTTATTGTTGGGCTGAAGAGAATGCTTAAAATATAAGCTTGTCAGTAAAACACAAAACAAATTAACTATAACTTTTTTTTGTCGGTGAGGCGGAATATATTACGTTAAAATGTCAAGACTCCTCAACAAAACGTTCCTATAAAAAAAAAAAAGAAAAACAAAAAGAGCTCCAACAAAGTAACAACTGACTGGAACGGGTCGTGCAATTGTGCTTTTCTCTCCTTAATAACGCGCCCTTGTCAGTAAATGGATAATTAGCCTATTTACGACCCTAAATGATCTCGCAGAGCAGCCTTTTTGTCCGTATTTTGTTTCCGAGACACTGATTTGAGGCGCGATAGTGCGAGGCGTGAAGCACGTCGTCGAGAAAAAAAAAAAAAGAAAAAAAGTGTCCTACGTCCTCTTGTGGCTTTTTGCCAGCAGATTGGGCCATTAAGCTTCACCCCGAACGAGTTACACGCTATACCCGTGGACAACTTTCTGTGTCATTTTCCACGAGAGGACGAGTGCGCGTGCAGAACTTTAATCGGCGTTCATACGTCCGCCCCCTGTGACTGCACAGCCACATAAAGCTGTCCGCGAGTAGAGTTCATTCAAACTTAACAAAATATTGAAATCACTATATTCCATCAATTAAGATGAAGTCTGTAAGTGCCACGAAAACAGTGAAGATTTAAACGAACCAGAATTCAGAATCACGAGGAATTCGGCGCCACTAATTCTAAGCAACTTACTTGGTAAACATATTAGCCAATAAGCGGATAGATAAGATAAACATGTAAAGATGCCTAGAGAAAGAAATGTTACCCTCCCCAATCACTCTTCAGACATGATTACCAGCGAGACATGAGCGGTAGGTTACAAACAGGATCTACCGGGTAATCCCTCTTGTACTCACATCCCTCCTGCGATCACTTAAAAGCAAGCACATGGAATCCCCCTGCGGCTCTGAAGCGCCGTTGAGAAGAATAAGTGGTGGAACCTACAGAGTTTGTCGGCAGATATGAACACCACTTCCGCGTCGACACACGTAAACCTATCTCTGTCAGGCGGTTAGTAGTTTAGATGCCATAGCTTTTGCATGCACTACGGTGACATTAGAGGGACTTGGATTATCCCTGGTTACACGGGCTCGTATGCAAACATCGTTTGCATTTGATCCCGTGCACCGCACATGCAAACCACAGCCTCCCCTATACTGACAAAGCCTGGCAGATCGGCGCGAAACGCGGCCGCCGAAAGTGAAAAGGTAGAGCGGTAGACAAGAGACTAGAGTGCCTTCATACACACGCGCGCTTTCGCTTGAGTGGTGACATCTCAGCCATTTTTCCGCTCAATTGTTTTTCATGCCTTTTGAAGTGCGCGCAATCCGGTGTCACTCAGCTCGAGCGCGTAGCTTTGGCTAATGCATAGACGCCATTTTACCGCCCAAGCCATGCAGCGAGTGCGCGAGAGCGTCATGCGCTGGCACATTCAGGGAAACAATGGATGTCTTCACCCTGAGACAGACAGACATGTAGGCACCCTACAAGAGACATGTAACGGGCGCCGCGCTGCGGCGAGACGCCGGAACACACTTGTCCCGAGAGATGGAATGTTCGCTCGTGCTTCTCGCGTTCCTCGGTCTACCGCTTCCTTTCTCGTCGGGTTTGAAAACCATGTTTCGCGTCCTCGCCGCTGCAAAAGCTGTGCGCTGACTACAGGCTCCCAGAGCCTGTAGTCAGCGCACTTTCCTCCAGAAGAAGACGTCTTCGTTTGAAGTTTCTTCACGCAATTTACCATGATCAAACCGGGATTAATAAAGCAAAGTTTATTCAATCCCCCAACTTCGTATGTAGGAGATTAGACCACTCGGAAAAAATTAGGGAATGGACAGCCCGAACCAACGTTCTGAAATATTCATTTTTTCCCAACACTATTAAAGCGTGGAACGCCCTGCCAAATGACACCGTTTCTATCTCGTCAAACTCACTTTTCTTTGACAGACTGTCACGTGACAGCTGGCCAGACTAACATGACTAGGAAAATGTTTTAATCCTTGAGATGCGAATTTCGAGTGATTACTGGGCGTGATACTGTTGTGTGTTTAGTTGTTTCCCTACTTTGATTATTTTATTACTCTTAAAACTATGTTGATAAAACTACATCTGTGTTTTTTTTTTATTTATTCCTGTGTCAAGTGTGAGTTATTTAATTTTGCTGTTAGCACATATTTTCCTCAGCTGATGCTTTTACCTTGCACGTACCTAGAATGCGAGTCACCGATGTTTCTTTTATTGTATTCTGGGCTTCCTTTTGATTGAGCGTGTTTTCCTGTGGGCTTGCGTTATTTCTTGTTCTTTTGGTACATATGCACGTCTGTATTTCTACCCTCACAACTATGTACCCCCCCCCCCCCCCCCCTGCAATAATGCCTTCGGACGCTGCGGGGTAACCCGAAATAAATAAATAAATAAATAAATGCTCCGTGCTACAAGATCCTCGCGCTTCAAATCTGCGATCGGGCACTCTATGGGTCCGTCATCGAACTGCCAGGCTTTGTGAGTATAGAGGAGGCTATGTGCAAACAAACAGTGTACAACAAATATGCGAATACCAACACAGACAGGCACGAGAACAAGTATGCCTACCGCGGTATACCTAATGCCCTAGTTACGCGAAGTTAACACGGAGCCTGTGACTGAGGTAATATTTAACTGCGGTAAAGGCTGCCCGATGGTCATCCTAAATCGCAGTTCTAAGCCTTAATCTCCACTGCACTCGTCGAACGCTACTGTCGAATGCGAGAGCCAAACGCCGGACGCCGGCGTTCCGCATTCGAACGCGTTCGACGAGTGCGGTGGAGACAAAGACAGCTATAGCTTTAGCTCTACCCACTAATCATTCCAATCAGAGCTCGGCGTTCTGACCGTTCCCTCTCGTCTCCTCCTCTCCCTCAGTTTCTCGGCGCGTATACTTTTATGACGTTCACAATTACGTTCTGAATTTATGTGAGAAAGGTACTAAAATGCCTCCTTGCGCCAGACGCTCGCTTGAGCGAAGGAAACCTGCAGCGATATGGCGATACCTTGTCGGTGCAGGTTCGCGCGCACGGGCGCGCACGCGAAGTGAAGACACGCGTCGGACCTCAGTTCTCACCGAGCTATACTCCGTTTCACCTTATGATGGACCGCAGCGGACGTTACAAGCTGTCCCTGCCAGTCCAGCACCGTGAGCGTATCACGTGAAGACGCGCGTCGCTGCGCCCCTCCCGAGGGTCACGTGACGCTCACGAGGTATTGCATTGGCTTCAATGGCTCGCAGCGTTCCCTGCGGTCCACCGTGAGGTGAAACCCTTCTGCCACTACCGGATAGAAGCCTGGGCATGACGTCGTCGTTAGTTGGTCCCCGACCCGCCCCAGGCAGCAAACACTTTCTGTGGGCCAAATTTCACCTAAAGATATCCGAGTTATTCCGGCGGGTCGTGCCACGTGACAACCCAGACCGAGCAACGGGAGCAACGCTGGACGCGGGTAGGTTTTCGAGCTCCAAGGTACAAAGCCCTTACCCTGGAGCACGGTAGAAGATATACGAAGTGTCCCTCCCTCCGCGCCCCACCCCCTTTCCCCTTTCCTCCCCCCCCCCCCCCCACAAAGAATTTTTTTTTTTTTTTTTTTTTTTTTTACCGCGAAAATAATGTATGCATCGCCAAACGCTGGATCCCCACCAAAATGTCTGAACCAGCCAGATGCCAAAGTTTCAGCACTTACCGTTGCCTTTATCAAAAGTTATGTATGATGTTCCGAAATTTCCAATGGGAAAATCCCATTGAAAATTTCCCATTGCCCCATTTTCCCATTGAATTTTCAGAAAACCACTTATGACTTTTGAATAAGGTAACGGTTAGTCCCGGAACTTTGGCACCTGATTCGGACCTCTAGCGCTACATTTCTGTGGAGAATGAGCGCTCGTTGATGCGCAGTTAATTTTTCCGGTGAAAAAAAAACCTTGGAAATATACACCCTGTACATGCGCCGTCAAACTGAAGGGAACGAGGAGACGAGAGCGCGCGGGAACGTCAGGATGCCGAGTCCTGATTAGAATGATTAGTGGGTACAGCTAAATCTTTCTGCCTTTGTTTCCACTCTACTCGTCGAGTGTTAGAACGTGGAACGCCGGCGTCCGGCGTTTGGCGCTCGCATTCGAACGTGTTCGACGAGTGCAGTGGAGACGAAGGCAGCTATGCGGAGCTTGCAAGTTTGTGTGCTTCTTGCACAGGGGTTGCGATGATGTCAGAACGCTTGGCGTCTTATTGACAGATTGAAAAAAAATAGTGGGTAGACCTCAAGGCATCACGCAATGAGGTCTACGGTCTACCCAGAATCCCTCCATGCAGTCAAAGCCAATCAGAAGTCAGCGTCCTTTTGACGTCACCGCAACACCTGCGCAGGAAACAGACGACTTGCTCTCCCCTAATCATTCCAAACAGGGCTAGGTGGTCTGACGAGGCTCTAGTCTTATCCTCCTCCTCAGTTTCTCGCCGGATATATATCTTACACCGTGCCCTAGAGTAAGATCGAGTAAATTCTGGAACACGGCCACGATGGAACTTGACGAAAATCGCCGCAAAGCGGCTGAGGCGTTTTATGGTAGTCATACAAAACCATTGCTCAAGAAATTCAATATTGTTACCAACTATACTATAGTTACAAACTTGTCCTTTCATACAAAAAGTCGTTATGTCCATCACCATTTATTCCTATCAATCTCCCACCAATTGAGTTCATGGAAAAGACGTACAATACTCGTTGTTCGGTTATATGGCAAGTACCGCGTTTTCTAAATAGGTGCAGTGAATTGAACGTGAACATTTTGAGTGAGACTCCAAAGAGGTGCGTTCCGCTTTTGTTACGGGCTTTCCTCTCATGCATGATAAGAGCATGAAGGGAGTGTACACATTGCGACACTGTTAGCGCGAACACGACATCGGCGCATTGTCCCACTTTACTTCTGAAGAGTATTAGCGAGCACGACATTCTATCGCTTACAATATAGAACTAAATGAGCTCTTTTCGTAGCAATTATAACTTGGATGACATGCCCTAGTTTCAAAGAGAAAAACTGGAAAAACCGGCGATCGCTTGTTCGCGCTAAAAGTGTCGCGCTCTATACGATTTCGCTCATTTTCTCTTTGATAGTAATATTTTGTTGGTAATTATGTTAGTAATGTAATGTTATATATATATTGTGCGTGTATGTGTGGCTGTCCTCTGCTGCTGTATGGAAAAGGGGGGGGGGGGGGGAAGGCAGGGACTTGTCAAGCAACACTGAGTTTGGGGGAGGGGGGGGAAAGCACATGCTTTGACTTGGTGGTATTGCATCTGCGCGCTTCCGTCTTTGTCCAATGGAAAGCTTTCTGAGCATGCGCAGCTGGGCTCTTTTCTGCGAAAGATCAGACGCCGCGCAAGCGTGCAGAGCTTAGTGACTGGGCATTTTCAGCCCGAGTGACACGCGCTGGAAAGGCGTACCGATGACGGGGGCAGTCGGCGGCTTCACTGATTGGGAAAGCCCCCGTCGATCTGTAACAACCGATCGGGCGCCACGGGAGCCGGTCAGGCGTGTCGCCGTGGCGACCGCCCGTGGCACAGCTTCGCACGCCCTGACCGAGATCTGGCGGTGTCACGGAGGCAGCTCAAGGCCTCGCGAGTCGGCGAGGCGGCAGTCCCCCGAGACGGATTCCGATGCCATCGAAGGAACCCGAAGAAAGCGCACGGGAAGGAAGCAGAGCTCGGACTACTGGAGCGTGTCTCACGCCGCACAAGATGGGTCGCGGAAGATTGATTCCCACCACGGCCGCGGTCTTCACTGGGCTCGGTATGCTTTCGCCTAATCGGTACCGCATGGTGTGCGTTGCTTGTAGGTCGCTTTGGACTAGAAAAATTGACTTCCACGTCGGTGAAACGAGAGGGGATGTCTGAACGTAGGGACCGATTTCACGCCCTGTGAACACCGGCGAATTCGGCCCTTCGAATACTGGGACGGCGGCACCCGTAGACAGTGATTCTCTGTTCCAGGAGATGGATCTATACACAAGCCGCCCTTCGGCCTTTTTTAAGACTTTGTTTTCCCACAAAGGAAAAAAAAACAAAAAAAAAAAACACAAGCGAGTGAGAAAAAAAAAAGCAAGAACAATATTCGGTTGGTTGTTTTGGCTGATAAATTTATGTCTAAGTGATCTAGTTACTACCTGTAGTCAGTGAAGTATTAAAATGACTCGGGAGGAGAACGCATTTTGTAATATTCTAAAATAACAAAGTTTGTAAATGTAAAAAAAAGTCTTAAAAGGAAGGTATTTTGCTGCTCCAACATTCCCACGGCTGTAAGCATTCACACGCCTCGCGCGACCGTTAAGTTACGCGCGAAGACATACGTGACAATACATACAAAAAGCGCGAGTTCTGGGCCCGTTTGCTCGAAGCACTAACCGCGGCTAAAGTTAGCCGCAGTACCTAGGAGAGAGATTTTGAAATCACGTGACGGGCTCGGTAGGGATGCGGGGAAACATGGCGGTGCCCCGGTGAGTGTGCGCCGCTCGCTTTGTAACTAATATGTCGTTGTAGCTTCAATATCGGGCGCGTTAGTCGGCAACGAATGCTGCAGGAGGCTTTCGCTTTGCCTTATCTCACTTAATTTTCAATGCATGAGCAATGACCTCGCCGCATTTTTTAGATAGTCTTTCGATTTTGGCCATTCCTAAGCCTAAATGAACGCGATAATTGTCGGCATGGCAACATCTTCGAAAAGTGTATTGCCTTGACTCAATCGGCCGGGTTTTTTTTAGCAGACAAAAGCAGACAGCGTCCCCCCAAGCACCGAGGTGCATGCTACGAGTGTAGTTACACGCGTTGCACGTGCTGGCGTCTGCAGTAGTAATTGTTCTAAAGCAAAAAGTCTAAAACAAATTTTGTTTTGCACGCGCGTTCGTCAAAGCCTTATTATGATTATTTACTTGGAATATTTTATAAGAGGAAGGCCAGCGAGCACGAGCCGTAGAATTACACTTCCAGCGTTCTCCTCAATGCTTGGGTAATTCATAAAAAGGTTTATTGGGACGCTGTCTGCTTTTCTGTGCTATCAATACCCGGCCGATTGAGTCAAGGCAATCCACTCTCCGAAGACGTTGCTATGCCAACAATTATCGCGTTCATTTAGGCTTAGGAATGGCCAGAATCGAAAGACAATCTAGAGAAATGCGGCGAGGTCATTGCTCATCCTTTGCGAGCAGTGAGGTAAGGCAAAGCGAAGGCCTCCTGTACCATTCGTTGCTGACTAACGCGCCCGATATTGCAGCTACAACGACATATTAGTTCCAGAGCCAGCGGCGCTCACTTACAGGGGCACCGCCATGTTTCCCCGCATCCCTATCGAACCAGACACGTGATTAAAAAATCCCTCTCCTAGGTACTGCGGCTAACTTTAGCCGCGGTTAGCGCTTCGAGCAAACGGGCCCTGGTCTCGTTTCTCGAATAGAAAAGCTTCTAAAATATGATTTTAAGGTCATCTCTTTTAGAGTGGGCTTGCTATACCGTATCCAGAATAACGCGCACATAGTCTTTAACTCCCCCATTGACAGATCCGTCGGTCAGGGCTAATTAGAGAAAAACTACCGAACTTCAGCTGGAGCTTGCAAGATCCCACAATTTAGCTGCTTTGACCACCAATAGACCTTTCCGGAAACTTCGGAGACCTCGCGGCGTGGGGAATTGTGGGAAATTTCAGATGTACGCTCGTGTCGCGGCACAATGCGTTCCTTCGTGCCAATACGAGCTCAGAACGCACGAAAAAATAAAGCGAATACAGTAGGAGGTCAGGACATACCCTGTTTGGTTTTCCTTCTGCCCATCTCTGTTTTCTGAATTCATAAAGTGCTAAATCATCGTCAACTGTTTCTATACCTGGATAATCTCATGTGCCATACATCGGAACGTCACAATGCGTCAGGCAGGCGTTGGGGGCGCCACATATTTCCGGAGCGGCCTATTCATCAGCGTACGCGCCGACATGCATGCAACCAGAAAGAGCGTATGCAGAACGTATTGTTGAGATTATTTGGCGCGCGAACGTTTTGTTCAATGCGGAACGTCTCCAAAATGGTGCATAATCTTTTTTTTTTTTTTGCTTTTCAGATTTTTTAAAACATTAAAACAAACAAAAAACGTAAAGCTACACTAATGGTGCCTATGCAGGCTAGTTATACGGCCAGTGGAAACATATTATGGGGAGCGAATGACCGCAATAAGTCGGACAAGTAATTAAGATTTGTTTATTAACTTTTTAATTAGTTAAAATGAACATATGGTTTTAATTAGAAACTTGCTGAGCGTCATCGAAACCAACTAAGTCAGCAAAATTTAGAAATATCTGGAGCACATGGGAATCACGTTAGTGCGATAAAGTTACCACTTGTGCCACAGGCGGCAATCCGAAAACGCAAATGCTAAAAAAAAAAAAAAAACAGAATTGGAAAAACCGCACGAGCGTGTTTTCGCGCCCGCAGCCTTTCGGCCGTTTCACAGGTGGAAACTTTGGAGCACCGCCGCGCTTTTTACGCGCCCCAAGTCGTTCAGAAATGGACTGGTGTAGTGGTTTTTAACGAAACTCAACAAGTTCGAAATTGCAACCCATGTGCTTCTCTTCGGTAATTAAAAATTTAACAAATCTTAGTTAACTATTTGATTTATTCTGACGATTAGACCTCTGTATTATGTACCGCTGGCCGTATAACGCTCTTGCACAAACCGTGCTATTGTAGCTTGCACGGCGTCTAAAGAAGATATGTAGAGCCTTTATGTACATGAAAGAACGTGTGTTATTTTTGTAAAATTGTGCATTCGTTATTTTTTTTTTTTCACAGCTTTACGGGAAGGAAACACGAATGAAGCAATTGTTTCGATTAGTTAGCGTGGAAGCAAATTGTTTTTACCCAATCCTCACCAAACCGATGCTAGCTGATGAGAAAGTGCTCTAAGAAAAATTGAACGCTACCATTAAAATAGTTATTTTTGTTTCAAATTGTGTTTTGTTTAATTTGGACTTTGTGCACCCATCATATGAAAAGCGAGATGGCAACGTAATTGGACTTTTGTTTTTATTCTGCCTACAATATGCGCAATCTAATTTGGGCAAGACAAAAACCTTCTCATCAGGCATAAGTGTCACTGAAAAAAAAAAAAAATTGAAATATTCCCCTGTAGTTATAATTTTGGTAATAATAATTAAACAAAATGTTTTTTTTTGTTCTCGAAATGTGAGAGGGAAAAATAAATCTCATCTCACAAATTACGTCTGCCCTTAACCATCAGAATGGACCTTTTCCCTGTAAGCTTCTGTGCATGAGCACACTCCGTGCCCTAGCCTTGCTTGCCTCTGTCGCCATTTTCGCAAGGCAAAGATACGGTAGACCAACATATTCAGCACCTATATTTGCGCGTATTTCGTCATTTTTGGCCATTCTTATTTGAGTATATGCTACTATAGGGCGTATAAGAGGCAACGAAGGTCAATACAACGGCACGATGACAGTGTATTCTGACGGGCGGAGGCAAGTTGGGCTGCCCTTCAATTGTAGTTCGATGTCAAGTCCGCAGACGGCGCTCGTTACTGGGCAAAGGTACATTACACTAATATTAGCAATTAACACAGGAACCGTGATTACAGACTATATGGCGACACCGTCTCGAGTGGTGTAGTACTACATCCAACGTAAAAAACAACGCAGCAGGTTGCTCTGGCATTTCCAACTTCGGAGGTGATTACCTGAGGAGTTTGAGATAGTGGTGGTGGTGGTTTGGGGGGGGGGGGGGGGGGAGGGGGGGGGGGAAGGGGGGGGGTTGTTGATTCTGCTAGCAAATATACTTGCGTGGACAGAAGTTACAGTTATGCGTCCCGCTTTAAATTGTAACGTGACAGTGACCTGTTTCCCAGATTTGTATTTAGAAATGCGTAAACAGTGCCAAAATGTCCTCTTCTTTACTATTAGAAAAGAAGTGAGGAACGGGGTGGTTAGTTTCAAGGATCTCGTTGAACATACACGCGCTGTCACAGAAAAGTTAATCACGAACTAAATGATTTCAAACGCTCAGCCAATCATGAGCAGAAGCATCCTCTGCAATGACCCAGAAAGGACGCTACGAGCCACTGAAGTCTAGGGTGCCTACATGTCTGTCTGTCTCAGGGTGAAGACATCCATTGTTGCCCTGAATATGCCAGCGTGTGACGCTCTCGCGCAATCGATGCGTGACTTGGGTGGTGAAATGGCGTCTATGCATTCACCAAAGCTACGCGCTCGAGCTGAGTGACACCGAATTGCGCGCACTTCAAAATGCATAAACAAACGATTGGGCGGAAAAATGGCTGAGATGTCACCACTCAAGCAATCGTGCGTGTGTATGAAGGCACTCTGCAAAAGTCTAAAGCCCCTCTATGTCTTAAAAGTAGCGCAAGGTGCGTCGATGCACGAGCCACGTGCAACGTGCAGCCCTTGGGAATTGATCATGGCGGCACAGCGCAGCACGGACTATTGTTAGCCGCGCGTGCCATAAGCACAAGCAAGTTGCTTGGCATGAAGCCTCAGCGACTGCACGAGCGCTCGTGCAGCGAGTGCTCCAGTCAAGGATGCCGAAGCTAACCGCTCGCGCTTGCACAGCCTTCGCAGTTAGTCCGTGCTAAGGTGAGATGAAGTATAGACGCTTTGCAGCAGCTGTGCATGGACGCCGCCATAACTGACCTTCAGTTTTTGTTTCCTCTTATTTCGTTTATTTCAATTCATCATTACCATAGCAGGCCAGGTTATTGCCACATTAGATTCCACTGTGTCCTTTTCTAAAGCATCGGCCTTTGTAAAGGATCGTCAACTACCGTTTCAGTTGCTCGGCATCTCGGTAAGACAAGAGAAGGTCAGCTATGGCGGCTGTAATTTGGCGCGTGTGTAAAGCGTCTATAGAGTGTAACCGAGCTAGATTTCAGACGCACGCCATGTTCTTCCCAGAAGAGCCGCGCGGCACGTGTTTAGAGCATTTTCACAACAATGAAGGGCGCCAGTTTTCCCAGGATAGAGGGGCGTTACCGAAGTCATTCCACTGCTGCGTGTGTGGCACGTGACCTTCCAGAGAGAAAGAGAGAGAGGGGCGTAGTCACGTAATACGTTCGCAGCCCTGGATTGGATGGGATGTCTCGAAGCGTCCGATACGATCCATCGTAAGGGGAAATTGAGCTTATTGACACACTGCGGGCTTTTATAGTATCCTGAACCGCATATTCATCCTTAGCCATGCAGGCACAGGAGATATGAAAAAAAAAGAGAAGTAATAGCATTTTTTATACCTGCGCTTACGATAAATGTTCACTCCTTCTATGATAATTCTGTCGGCGTCAAACCTTGCGGTTACTGTATTCCGCATATTACATGTGAAGTCACGTATAAACATTCGCGGTTGTGGGGGTTTCAAGATTCAATGCGCATCGGTGAGAAATGTTACTGGGCCAACTTGCTATACTTGGGGACAGCTGTGCTCGCGCGGTGTGCACTACTTTGGAAATCCCCGAAAACGTTGTCCCCGAGTACACACCATTGGAAGTGGGCATTGCAAGTGGGGAAACGGGCCGCCGCCACGTCTCTGCTCCTGCGAACAAGCCTGTGCAATTGCAAGCTTGTCAAAGCTACGTCCACCAGCCCTACACGTGCTCGCACGTCTTGGGAATCAGTGTCCGAACGGACTATTAGCGATGTGCGCGACCAAAAGCGTCGCTGCTGTCAGCTTTCCACGAATGGCCAAACCATGGGCATATGAGCATTGTCAGATTGTCAACCTTGACGGTGTTAGTTTCGGATCGCGATGGCTCCTAGCTTTCACTGTTCTTTTTAAACACACCACCGAACTCGTCGTCGCACCTGATGGTAAGTAGCCAGGATAACAATTGGTGACGTCACGGTGAGGCAAATCCCAGTCGTCACGTCACGGATGGAAACCATAAGAGGGCGCCACCGAAACATCTCGGCGCTAATATTCTGTTTCATACTTAGCGTGCAGCGCTGTCAAAGCTACTGGCGCGAGCGCGGGGCCTGATCTCGTAGATCATTCGCACGCGATCTCGCGCAAACAATACCATAGAGGAAGCCACGCGCTCGCGCCAGTAGCTTTGACAGCGTTGCACGCTAAGTATGAAACAGAGTATAGCCCACACCAGGGGCCCTAATCTGGACACTTGGCGAGAAAGTCGGCGAGAAATCTGGCGGCCGTGATTGGCCAACGCCGCACTTGACCTTGGTGCCGGCCAATCATAGCCGTCGGATTTCTCGGCGAATTTTTTGTCAAGTGTCGAGATTAGGGCCCCAGCTCGGAGCACGTGCAGCGAAAGCTCGCGCTGCGGTACCCAGGATCCTGGTGTCGATCCCCACCCCTGCCCGTTTAGACCTGATTGAGCAACGTACCGGCATGTGGTGGTGTATCACTACTGCGTGGTATACGTTAAAGACACCAGGCTAGCTGTTGTAACGCTCATCTACAGCTGAGACACCAGACGCCCACTAAAGCAGACTAATTTCCAGCTGTATAAACATACAAACAACTTTTTTTGTTTTTAGACTCTATGAACGAAAACCAATCCTGGAGTGCGCGAGCGCTTCAGATTCGACTTTACGTGCCATACCGCTCGTGTGCTAGCTTTGGCAGTGTTTTCTTTCACACAGTCTTAGCTGAGACGCTGAATCTAGCAAGCCGGCCCGGTGTTTGAAAAGTATAAGACGTTTAAGTATTAGTTGAGATAATTTCTTCGCAGATTATAATACGCGTATTTAAGTTAAACCCAATTAGCGAACCCCATCAAAGTCCTACCACCGTACCGTTTGATATAACGCTTTCGCAAAATCGAATTCCCGGGGACGTACACACTTTCCTCGACAACACGTGGAAAGAGGTTACAAGAGGTTGCCGAGAATTGTGCAACTATTGTCAGATTGCCAGACCACGGTGCGATGTTGCGCGAGGAACTATAATGCCCCATTGGTCACGCATGGCCAAACCGTCCGATGATCGAAACAGACGTAGCCTGCGCGTAGCTAGTATTTGGCCTTGTTACTTTAACTTCAACGCCAGCTCTTCTACTATGCATGTTTCGAAGAAAAATTATCGATTACGGTTACTCCCTCCTGGATAACTTGTAGCCGAAATGATTACTTGAAATAGAACCGTGACATAACTCATTACTTCATTGTGGGTGACGTGCGCGATCAAAAGCGTCGCTGTAGTCGACCTTCCACCATTTGCTTCCACGACTGGCCAAGCGCTCACGTCTTTATATGATGAGTTGTACTTTCATTAATGGTAATAAGAAAAACATCAGACTGTAAACTTTGACGCTTTAAGGAAGCGATGACTACAAGCTTCCGCCGTAATTTTTACTTAAACCGTCAAAATTGCCGCTGGAAATCGATAATCCTGGTCGTGACGTCACCAATAGGAACCATAAGAGGCATGTTATGACGTAATGCGTTGTTGTCATTGTTTTTGTTGTTTATGGTTTGTTATATTTTCTTCGCATCTAGCCGTTTATATCAGCGCAGGTGTCAAATTCATTTGCAGAGTGCGTTGTTCTTGTTGCTACGAACATAGGAACCGAAACAGCTCGTCGCCAAGAGACCATTCCAGAAACGGGCTTTTCTCGCCGGCGCCATATTTGGAGCGTTCGTACGGCGCGCGATATGCTCGCTTTGCCGAGCCAGGACCACGCGCGTGCTGGGTCGGGGGTTTATGAAACACGGGAATGCTGTGCAGTGGCTGACAGGGTGAGGGCGAGAAGGAGTCTCTTTGGAACGCCCCCGGCACGCACTCGTTGCCTTTAACCATGCTTTGGCTGCGCCTGCATGCATGGCTCGAGGGAGGATCATTTATGAGAAGCGCGTTATCACAGGTCGGAAGCTCGCGCTGAAGGCGGTGCAACCGAAACTCTTCCGCTTTTCTCCAGTCAGTGATCATTTATGTCTCGATTCGAACTATCGGAACTCTCGTAATACGGAGCTTTTGTTGTTGCTTACGCCAGGTTTTTTTTTTACTCCTTTCTCTTGTACTTGCGATAAAAATAATGAGCCAAACATATAACATTTTGTGAGTCACAGTTTTTATGGAGAGGCCCCCGACGCTGTAATGACCTCTATGAATCTTGTTACGTACGAAATGTTATTAAATAGGCGGTTCAACCACTCCGAGAGAAAAAGAGTTATTGTAAAACTAATCACGATGTTTAAACCCCGCGATGGGGAAAAAAAACTTGAACATGCGTTAGAAGAGACAGAACAAATGTGACGGGCAAGATTTTACTAATTGAAAAAATATTACACAATTACTCTTAAAAGCAACAGCTTCCGGGTAATGTAATCACTTGCAACGCGTGGCGGTCAGTTGCAAATCCGCACACGCGCGAAGTCATCCGACTGACGTATGTGGAGAACTTTTATTGCACGCACGTATTATCCAGTAGACCACTTTGCCGACATCACGGCGCGAGCGGAGTAAGACTGTCGTGTTTTTGGAACGACTGCATTTTGATGGAACGGACTGGAACGCATGTGCGAGATACGAACCGAACGTCTGACGAAAATGTGAACTGTCGAAAGTAGTTCCGCATAATTAAGAAATGCAACGAACAACGGGAGTATAGTTTGCCTTATTCGCGAGTGGGCTACTTACAAAACGATATCTGTAATTTGCGGGCTGTAAATTCCCTCGTTATTTCTTTTTTTCGACAATAGTTTGGAACGATTTTGACATGTTCCGATTTCCACGCAATTCTCGGTCGGTTCCGAGCTCCCAAAGGATTTTTTTGTTGTTGTTTTTACTGCTTGTCAGCGGACTGAAGATGATGACGATTAAGAAATTTATAGCGTGTGGCCAACATGGTCTACGTCAAGTCCCAGTGGAAGTGGTGTTTTCGTTCGAGCCGCAGAACATGGGAACACGATACCTAGAAAGTGGGAAAGTTAAATATAAATTTCAAATAAGTAAAAATAAAAATCTATTAGATTAGCTAATAGAGCAGTTACATCAGCAATTTGTTTTCCAAACGGCGGTACATATTTTTTTGTCTTGTTTTTATCTTGGGTACCAAAGTCAGAAACACTCAGCAGTTCAGCTATGCAGACGCAAAAGGCACCCACGAAAACAAGATACTACTGAATACCTGAAGAGCGCAGGGAAACAAACAATGCACGGAACAATCGGGAAGCGATGCGTCTGCGTGCGGCTGCTCATGAATAAAAACAATGACTCATAGTTTGTTGATATATCCAGCAGCAGATCTTTCCAGCCTCTAAGCAAACCCGTAAAAGAGTGTGCCTTAGACTGCCTTTATAATACGTAATGCCAGATTAAAAGAAAATAATACATATATATATCATAAATGAATAGAATAGTATACCATTAGTTCATTAAGCATAATCAGTCAAAAACTGTCTTTGTCACTACACTTCCTAAGCTTAAGTAGCATAAAATTGTTAGTGTTTTATTTATTATTTGTCGAGGCCAATCATAGTACGATGCAGTGTACTGTTTGTGGTATTATTTGACACCTAGATGAATGAACGTGTTGCATATTATGTCGTTTATGTAATGCGTTGCTGTCTTTGTTCTTGTTGTTTATCGTTTGTTTTATTTCCTCCACATCGAGCCATTTATATCAGCGAAGGGGTCAAGTTCATTGGCAGGGTGCGTTGTTCATGTTGGTAGTGGTACCAACAATTTCTGTTTTGTTCCGTTTACTTGTACAGACTGTGCAGCAGTGTTCACCTTCACCTTGGCCCCTTATGTGTTGCTGCTGGCAATACAATGAAATAATAATACGAGGTTGATATTGAAAGGCAAACTTTTTGTTGGTACGATCTATAGTGTTCGTTCATTTCGTTGCGATATATCCTTCTCCACTTAACGACAGACAACCGATTGTCCGGTACGAAGGAAAAGTGTTCCAATACAGATGTGCGTGTTCCTTCCTCGTTGCACGATGGCTGGTTTGCGTCTGGAGGACACGCTAGAGTTCTCAGAAAAAAGTCGTTTGCTTTTTTCCTAGAAAGAAATACTTCGCCGTGCGCTCAGGTTTACGACTGGACTCCATGGAGCGAACGTGTAAGCGGCGAACAATCGACCAACTTCGCTCGGAGGCACAATATTGCTTTTCGCGCTGCAAAAGAGCCACTATCCTGACGTCAGACTCAGAGCGAACACCGCCGGGCGAAATTCGTCCCTTTTTCGCAGCATGTTCGCTCCGAGTCTAGCCTTCGCATGGTCAATGATTTTCTTATTATCGCTATGAACGCGGAGTGTGTGATGACAAGTTAACGAATGTGTACGCAATAGAAAAGTTAGTTTTGAGCGCCATGAATAGGCTCGAAAGGTTCGCAAATAGGCAATACAGTCATAGTGTAAGGCAGTTGCAACCAACTATTCATGGTTTGGCGCCATCTAAACGGGTTACGACAATGCAAACGCAAGATCCAACTCTTCGCGATCCCACGAGACCAAATAAGGGTGTCGTTTCTGTTCCATTTTGAAGGAGTGTTGTATGAATATTTGAGTTTCGATTTCTAATCGAATAATGATTGACCGAATAACCCGTTTCAACCGCCGGATTCCTAGTATTCGAATAATTTGATAAATCCCTTAACCTGTTCTCAGTTAACGCTAGACGGAGAAAAGCACAACCACAACAGGACAAAGTCGTACACTCGCAGTTGAAGTTTCAAAAACGAAAATGGCGCGAAGAAAGCAAGCAAGGAAAGTTAAGGAGATTAGAAACACGCGTGAAAGGACTCGCCAGCGAGGCAGCAATTCAGTTTCGAGTAAAGCAGCGTCCTGTCGTGGCTCTGTCTTTTCGTCGTATACGCTTAGCTGTTTGTTCCCATCATGTAAGTACAGCTGGAAGACAGTTTGGACCAGGTTTTTCCAGAGGCAGTCATGAACCGGACACGGTGCTATGGCCAGAGACTGGCATCAGCTGACGCGCGAGTGACGAGGCAAACGGAACGGCGGTCGTTATGCAGTTTCCTGGA
This sequence comes from Ixodes scapularis, assembly GCF_016920785.2. Taxonomy (NCBI): domain Eukaryota; kingdom Metazoa; phylum Arthropoda; class Arachnida; order Ixodida; family Ixodidae; genus Ixodes; species Ixodes scapularis. The sequence continues at coordinate 102,864,656 of NW_024609846.1, forward strand.
TTGCGCCTTTCTTCCGCCGCGAGGGCTGCAACACACGCAGGCGCGGGGGAAGCCTTCCGAAGACGTCTAGACCACATCCACGCTCAAGGACCGTGGCGGGAGGAAACGGGGGCCGTCCCTTCGATACGCTTTCTTGGCACGTATGCCGCGCGTGCCCGTCTGTCCCCGAGCGTGATGACATAACACGGGCAAACACAATATAGGGAACACCATTGCATTTTCTTTTCGTTTTCTTTGGAAATTGGCATGAGCCCAATGATCCGGCGGCAGTGGATCAGCATTGGCGCCAGTCGAACGTCAAAGGGGATTGCTGTCGGACAATTCTAGTAATAAAAAGAAAATAAGCACTAAGCAAAGTATACGTTGCTTCCCTAGTTGGCGAATCTAGCATGCGTAATGGGTGCATAGCGTAAAACCAAAATAAAACAAAAACACGCAGACACAGCCAAAGGGTTGGCTATAGTAGGTGGCAGGGTAAAAACTAAGTAGAAGCTCCGCCTTCAGCACGCGCTCTTTTCCTTCCGCCGAGATTTTGCTGCGCGTGCGATGAAGCGTTATCAAGGGCACAAAGCTCGCGATCGAGCTGGATTGTTTGCTGGACTTAGAAACTGTCACCGACTATAAGAACTGATCCCGTAAAAACTGCAATTCACCGTTATACAGTACAGTGAATTGGATCACTGACACGTCGATTGTAGTTTATAACCATTAACTCCAGAACTGCTCATGTAAAAACTGGAGTTCACCGTCATACAGTACAGTTGATTGCATCACTGACTTTTTCACCATGAAATCCAGTTCTTACGTGAGCAATTTTAGAGAGGACTTTACTTGGTTTCATCTTAGGTCCCAGCGCGTTCGATATTATGAGGCGAAGGGCCAATCAAACAGCAAAAAAGGCAAACGTCATGGCGTGCTCTCCGTAGTTCATAGGACCAGCCTATGTTCGCAGTCTTCTTATGGGTGCTCCTCTGCCGGCTCAACCAATCGAGCGTAAAGAGCACGCCATGACGTTGCGCTTTTTGCACAGTTTGATGGGCCGCTCGGCTCATAACATCGGCCACGCTCAGACTTAGGGCGAAATTAAGTATAGAGATAGACCTCTGTTTGTCTATTGTTTTCTGTTTGGCTTTAGGGAACGCAGTCATCACGCAAGCTGAATAGGGTGTCATATTTGCCCGCCTTTTCTTGAATAGAAATAGTTGAAAGTTAGCGCCTGTCCTTTCCTACTCGCTCGCACTATTTGTGCTATTTTATTTCTATGCTTCGAAACGTCAGAACGCAAAGCTCTGATTCGAATGATTAGTGGGTAGACCTAAAGCTAGCTGCGTTTGCCTCCACTCCACTGCACTCGTCGAGCGGAGTAGAACGCGGAATAACGCCGGCGTCCGACGTTTGGCTTTGGCATTCAAACGCGTTGGACGAGTGCAGTGGAGGCAAGGCTTTAGCTCTACCCACTAATCATTCGAATCGGAGCTCGGCGTTCTGACGTGCCCGCGCTCTCACCTCCTCTCCCTCAGTTTCTTGGCGCATAGAAGTAACACCGAATAGAAGTGAAATCTGTCAGATGGTAATTAAGTTACAATCTATGGGAAAAAAACGGAAAACAAATCAAGATCACAGGTAGGTTTTCTGTTTAAAGAAACATTCTACTTGTCATTGGTACAATCCTGCCGGTAGGATGATCGTCCGGGCAAATTGCCTAAAAACGGTCGAGCACATGTAAGAAGGGCCTTCGCTACAAAATAATAATAATGAGACGGGAAGTTTATAATCCATCTACCTGAACACTGCGATCCTGGACTTGAGCGTGCACGACCGAAACTTCTTATCCCGGGGATCCTCGGTGGGCAGTTCGGCGAACGTCAGAGTGGACGTCTTGACGGGCGACTCCCGCCGACGCTCGGACGCGTCCCCCAACAACTCGCTCACAACGTCATCGCTGCCGTTCGCAGCCACGGACTCCTTATCGTCGCGTTCCATTGTCTCCGACAGCGGGACACGCGACCGACCCTCGTTCGAAGACTTTCCGGTGGACGTCGGCGTTGCCCCCTCACCAAACGGACTACCACCTCGGCGGAGCGCGAGCGCGCGCGCTCGTACGTACGTGTTAGTGCGAACGGCGGCGTGTGCCGGCGAAAGTTACGGCACGAGGCGGTGGGGGTGCATCCACATTTCACAGAGTTGTTGGACTAGATAAACACGTTCGAGCTGCGTGCACACTCGCTCACTCTTTCTCACCCCCTCTCGTCACTCCCGTTGAATTCCCTCCCGGGCCACGCGTCACGCTCACTTTTGTTATCGGCCCTTTCTCTCTCGGACGTGGCCCTGTTCTGACGGCTTTTTGTTTCTTTTTTTTACGTGCTTTTGTTGTTATGTGGCTCGTGGTGTTGCTCCGATTAATTATGTACGGGTTGATTATCGGGACCCCCGCAGGGCTTCAGGACCCCGACGGGACTAGAAGGTCCACCTGTCGGCGACGGACGCAAGCCTCGCCGGCACCGAGGACATATCCCGGATCTTCGTTGGTGGCTTGTCGGCTTGCTGACTTCCGTCGGGGTAGCGTTTTATTTTATCCCCGACGACGCTATTAGCGAAGCCCGCACGGGGAAAGTTTCGACCTTCGTGCTCCTCTGTGCTTTCCTCCTTGGCCGTTGGCTCACGACTCGACCGTTTCACGCAACCGCGCCGGTGGCAGCGGCAATCTCGATGCGGTCCCTCGCGTATTTCCCAAACTCATCCGTTTACGACGTTTTCGATATGTGCAGCGTGCATTCTCAACAGCCCAGCACGCGGCTGTTGGCTCGAACGCTGAAAACGGCACCGGTCAGAAGCTCCTTACTAAAATGGTCTATTTGGAACTCCACGGGAGGCGACGCCACTCAGCGGAAAAGACTCGAAGGTGAAGAGCGGGAAGTTGTCACCTATGCAAGCGTGTAGCAAAAACTGGTGGCCAGGCCGCATCATTTTTTTTTTGCGTTGCCAGTTTATTTTTATCACCAACACCACGAGGTTGGAGTTGGGGACAAAGAACGGCTGTTTACTAACAAAGACGAAGAGGTCAACATGCATAAGTGCTGATATGCATACATGTGCTCTATCCTTGAGTAGCTTACTTTGGACATGGGAACGTAGGATGACTATAATACAGCGAAGCTGTTTATGGCTAGGGTTCCGTGGATTTTTCGTGCGCGACAACAAAAACTCAGGTCCTGAATATGATGCAAAATCGCTTCATTCTATGCAAAAGCTTATACGTCTCATCACTTGGATATGCATTTTCAGTATTAGTTATCAATAGGCACCATTTCCAAGATCAGTAGACTCCCAGGTGGATAATAAAGGTTTCTCAACGATTTGCCGCTGTGCGACCCGCGTCGGCTATGTCTAAGCTCGCACCACCCCCTCTTTGTCGTCGTTTCAAGCGCTTGAGTGCCTAGTTTCCTTTCCGTCCGCTCCTCCGGGGTAGAAGTCCCGTCGCGCGTGTCTACTTTCCGCCGGCTCCTCGGGGCGGGTCCGTGTCGTCTGCTAAACAACTTCGCTGGTCACCCACCTTCACAGAGTGGAATGGCTCATGATTTTTTGTTTCGAGTTAACTTGGCAGAGCGAGAACGCTACGGCCCCATGAGTCCCTAGGAGTGACCGAGCGAAGCACGTGACAGTTCTCCGGAGGAAGGCACCGATGTCACGTGCCTCGCTCCATTGTGCCGAGTGGCTTGCTGGGAAGTAGCTTTCGCCCTGTCTTGTAGAAGTTACTCGAAAAAAAAGTAATCGATTACGATTACAATTAGTCTCGCTTAAAAAGTATTCAATTAGAGTACTTCATTAGTTGCGAAGAAAATTAATTTGGCGTTACTTCATAATGATACCGCTACTTTTCCGATTACTTCAGATTTTCAAAACGACAGAGTTTTCTGCCGATTTGAAGACGGGTCTTACGTACTGTCTATTATTAGATTATGATTATTGAATTATAATGTATTTATCCAAAGGCAAATGATGAAAGTGTCCTTAATGTGATCGAGTCCCGTTTCGACGAGTTTACTAAACTCGGTTCTTTTCCTGACACTGATATCGACGCACTGTGAAATATGTTCGTGTCGACAATGAAAGATGTCTGCGGGATTTCGTGCCTATGGTAAAAAAGCACTCTGCTAAACGCAACCCATGGATCAATCGAGATATTATTCAACCCAAAGCGAGAAATTTCACGTACTCGGAAGTCAAGTGCCAAGAGCAGTTCGCTTAATCTCGAGAAACTGAAAGCAGATATTCGGACGCAAGTGCGTGATGCAAAGTTCATTTATTATAACTCCACCTTTCACGACTTCTTGAAGTCTAATCCGTCAAAAGTTTGGAGACACTTGTCGCCTAAAGGTTCCCAAATAACCAAACTTCATATATAAAACGAGATTACCTCTGATCCTCTCGAAACGACTACGTGTTTCTGTCGCTATTTTGGCTCCGTCTTCACAAAAAATAGGGATGTCTGTGTCGCTACTCCAGTAGTCACTAATTTTTGCGTTCCTGATATTGAAGTATCAGTTGAAAGCGTACTTTCATTGCTGCTGAACCTTGAGAATAAGAAGTCATAAGGGCCCAGATAACATTCCCAACATATTTTTAAAACGATATACTGAATGGTTTACAAAGTTTCTTCTTGTTTTATTTACGCGATCCTTGAGGCATCCGTCCCCGGTCGGTGGACGATTGCAAAAATCATTCCTGCTTACAAATCTGGGGATGCGTTATCACTGAACAACTACAGGCCCATATTGCTACTGTCGTCGTGTGCAAAAACTTTAGAGCATATTGTGTTTAAGCTCATGTCCTTTTTTTCTTGAAACGGACAATTTTTTTTTTCTTTCTTGCTTTGGCCAACGAGGTTTTTGGCGCGGCCTCTCAACTACTACGTAACTGATACAAACGACACATGACATTGGTAAGATACTGGACCGAAAGGGACAAGTTGATGTTATCATCACTCGAAAGTGTTCGACCGGGTGTCTCATGCTAAAATTCTGTTAAAACTTGCGCGCATCCTAAATAACCCAAAGATCACATCTTGGCTTGAAGATTACTTAACTGCTCGTCGTTTCTTTGTCTTGCTGGCTGGAGCTAGTTCTGATCCAGCAGATGTTTTGCCAGGTGTCCCCCAAGGCTCCGTCTTGGGACCACTTTTATTTCTCATCTTTATTAATGATGTTGAAACGTTTATTGGAGTTGAGATGCGTTTTTATGCCGACGATTGCATCTTGTTTAGTGAAGTTAAAAACGTATACGATCAACGATTACTTAACCGTGCTCCGGAAAGGCTGCCTGAGGGGTGCACGACTTGGCAATTGCCCCTCAATGTTGGAAAGTGTGTGCAAATGAGATTCTCTTGGAAACTTTCGCCGCTCGGTTTTTCCTATCATGTTATTAACAAACCTTTGCAAAGCGTCTCTACGTACATATATTTAGGTGTAATTTTTTCGGCTGACTTGAAGTGGAATCTACCCCTTGACTCTGTTGCTCGCGAAACGTTCGGTAAACTTCTGTACTTGAAGCGCAATCTAAATCACTCTTCGTTTGACATAAAACTCCCTGCATACAAAACCCTCGTTAAGCCTGCCATTGAATATGCCTCTCAGGTTTGGGACCCTTATACGGTAGTAAACATTAACAAACTAGAAAAAGTGCAATGATTAGCTTTACGATTTATATAAAACCAGTATAAAAGAAACTAATGTTTTACGCCACTCTATGGGAAGGCTCAGATTGAGTTTTATCCACTCGGCGCCGCAGATAGACGCTCAAATACTTATGCTCCTTGCTAAGAGTTGACTTGAACATTGACACCTCAAGGTATTTAACTCTCCGAATAATTCGTGCTACTCGCAAACTGCATAACAGGGCGTTTGTTTCGTACCGTTGTCATAGCAATTCTTACAAATTTTCTTTTTGCCCACGAAGTATTGCGGAGTGGAATAACCTAACTCAAAAGCATGTTAATTCGTCATCAGCTGAAAGTTGTTCGTGAAAAGTGCTTGTTTTTGCGTTCTAATTGTACTTTTTGTGTTTTATTTTTGTATTTTCAAGCGTATTCTTGTTGAGTTCCTAACGAGTACTTCGTCTATGTAAATGTTCTTGTGCATCAACTATAGTTTGTAGCCCCCCCTGCCACAACCTCCAAAAGGAGGTCAACAGTAATCTCGACAAACCCGCAATTTTTGGGGGGTAGAATGCCACCCACTGGCAACAGAAAGAATAAAACAAACTCCGGACAAGGGACGACGAACATTTCTTTCAACTGGCAACAACACGAATGAGCCCAAAAGCACTCCCTGCAATTCAGACCCGTCAAGAAAAAAATGAGAGAAAGGGTGTCAGTGTATTATGTGCGTGTTCGCCACTTACAGAGAACATGACCTATTGAGCCAAACAACGGCGGATGTAACCGGAGACGCCGGGAGGGACGGTCCAGGCGGCGGGCAACGGCGATGCACGGGACGCCTGGAAGCAACGGACTGGGCGCGGACCAAACAAAAACAGAGATAAAAGAAAGTGTAAATGTGAAGTAGAAAATAATATAAAATGTGAAGTAACAGTGAGCAGAAAATGTTTTGATAGGGTGAGGGACGGTTATAATCTACGCTAATTCTGGAGTCAGGTAGGTTATCTCTGCTTTGGAAAGAAGAAGGGAAGGCGCGGATACATTGTTGTCAGCAGTGTTCATGGTGAATGACTCAATGATTTTTCTGCGAAATCGGTTATGATGCTCTCCCAGAAACTTTGTTTTCTTGAAACAAGAAACGCAGTCGGTGCATGTGCGGGCATGAATGACTATGGGGTCAAAGGAATCAGCTGACGAACGTGAAACTTCCTAATTATGTTTTCTGAGTCTGTGGTTAATTCGCCTTCATGTCTGCCCAATATACTGTTTCCCGCAAGTCAAAGGAATGGAATAAACTTTTTCTTCCCTGCACGGGACGAACTTGTCAACGTGCTTAACATTGCACCCCTGCGGTTTTTCCTGATTGTTAGACGCGTTGACAGGGTTGCTTACGCCGCATTCTACGAGAAAAAAACATTTCTGTTGAAGCGGGATGCGAGAGCCCTCAATCGGTGCAATGAATTGTGCGTGTATGGGATCACGGCAAATTGTTCCGGCCTTTTGTTCTTGTTTTATACACAAGGACGATTAACACCAAGAATGAACCTCTTCAAGGTGTTCCGCAAGAGGTCCCCCGGATATCCTGCGTTGACAAACAAGCCTAAGGTGCTGAAAATAAAACTTGTATCCGAAAAGTGTGGAAATGACTTTGAAAAAGACGACAAAAAGTGCCGTGTTTAACTGATTTAGAATAATTGCTAGAGAAAAGAAGCAAGGGCTTTTTCGTCCTCTGCTGGAAGGACCAGCATAGACCCGAAGAAGAAAGGTGGAGGCGAAGCTCTAAATACTCTAGACTCTCATGCGAAGGACCATCTTTGGTAAAACTGAGTCCAGACGAGTTAGGCGTGAAAGCATCTACGATTCCCTCGGGCGATTCATATTTTGGGTGAATGACAAGGTAATCGTCAACAAATCTGAAGACCTGACAACCAACTGCGGTGTTATCAAGCTGAGCCTTTATAGCTCGGTCAACAAACCAAAAATAAACCAAGCTGAGAATGGCAGCCAGACAGGAAGTAATATAAACGCCTTTTTTCTGCTTTAAAATATTTCCCTCGTATTCGACAAAAGTCGACTGTAGGTAAAGGGCAAGTAAGTCAACGAATCCAGAGACCGAGACACGGAAGGAATTCTGGAAGTCACAAATTCTATGTTCTTGGATGGCACAGGAAACTGATTCCAGGAGAACTTTTGGGTCTTAAGTACGCACGCTGAGCATTTTGTCTTTCTCGCGTCATGCAACACCAGATTGTGGAACGATATTCCGACAAAAAGCACCAGTGCCAGGAGAAACCTCGGAGTATGTTGCCGCATTTCGAACTCTGACCAATCCTTGCGAATTTAGAGCACTGACTAATATATGTGATCTGCGAACAGTCTGTTTCTTTTTTTTACATTATAAAATATTGAGCATGCGTTTAAGTTGCAGTAAGCGCCCTTTCGAAACTTTTGAAATATAGGCAAGGGACATACACATCAAGCTAACCGAAGGGCGTCTTCGTGTCAGCTGCTTCTCAGGGTGTATCCCGAAACAACCCATTCCCGTTTAAACCCGTCCCGTTTTGACCCATTCCCGACGCGACCTTCCCGTTTGAACCCGTCCCGTTTCAACCCATTCCCGAATCGGCCGTCGCATTTGACGCTGTCCCGTTTCAACCCGTTCCCGAAACGCCATTGTTATATGACCCCGAAGCCGAAACACCTTTTACGTTTGAGCCCGTCCCGTCAAAATCCTTTGGTATCTAACCCTCTTCGCGAAAAGTCTCCATTGTTCTAACCCTGGTTTGCGCACATTTTCTCCTTAAAGGGGCACTCAAGTGGATTCTGAGATCGTCTATTTATTGTCATAACTCAATCTGCGGGCTCTAAGCATCCTAGAAATCCCAAAATTACATTCAAGGGCGGCCGATTTCCCTAGTAAAAATCCAATCAAAGGTCGCTGTTCTGCGCCTAGGCGCACGCCGTCAGGGGCGCTGTCGGACGGGAAGGCAGCAGGGAAGGGCGTGCGCCATCCAATCACGAGTGACGGCTTCCCGGCGGATTGATCCTTCGAACCGGCGGAGTGATCTTCCGAATGTGCGCGTATTTGATGGATTCTCGTTGGGACTCATTTTGTTTACTTCGGGTCTTGTGTCGTGCGGAAATGGACCTGCCAAATCTAACACCGTTAGAGGTGGAAATTCTTCGGCGGACGGCAGATATCAGCTCAATCTCCTACGACGCCACTCCTACGCGCGACGCCGATGCCTCGGACGCGACGGACTCGGACGACAGTTCGCGATGCTCAATGTCGACACCGGAGGAAGACGACGAAACCGACGACGCAACCCAGCGGCTTGGGAACACCAACTGGTAGGTGATGAGCTGTTTATTATACCTCTTTTATGGATAGCTGATGCTGGTTTTCTGTTTTAAGGTGCCAATGCAGTTGCTGCGTGCCGATGGAAACCGTCGCAGAGTGTGTCTGCTGCCGTGACTACCCGGCCGCCGTTCGCAAGCAGCAGGGCCGGCATAGCTGCGTGACAAGCCACCCGGATTTCGAGGGGCTGTGCCTCGATCCGGGTGTGCTACAGCTGGCCTTGATGAACATGCGCCACTATGGTGAAAGAAACATGGGGGCAACCTCGAACGAGTGAGTACAACTTCGTGTTACCGGTCGCGAAACTTGCTGTTCTGCCTCGGCTCCCGTTTTTCTTGCGTACGCATTGAAGCGGCGTGATAGCTTTGAATAGAAATCATCATTAGCGTTCAACTGCTTTTGAATGTTTTTCGCTTTGCGTGTCTGCTTTTTTCTTGTTTGCCGTGCGTTTTTGGTTCCATGCCCATGCCTCCCAAGCCGCGGGCCAAGGATAAGGACGGGTAGCTTTATGACAGCGTCTATTCTCCCGGCAGCTGGGAGAATAATTTTTCGAAATTCTACCAACGATCGCCTCCCATTGGTTGTCTGAAATCATACAACTGCCGGTAGAATGCTGATTTTCTTGTTCTCCCAACATCTCATGGAAACACGTTTCATGGACAACTTTTCCTGGACACGTATTGTCGACGCTGACGTTTCATCGACACTCGTTACGCGAATTGCACGCTGTAGGCACACTTCATCGCGCGTGTATCCCTCGGGCCAGTGTTAAACCCCCCCTCTTCGCCTCCGCTTTCCCTTGGCGACAGTCAATGGTCCAATGGGAGTCAACTGCCGGTTGAATTTCGGGGAAATTATTCTTCTGGCTGCCGGGAGAATAAATGTTACGTGGCTATATAGACTGACGTGGAGTCAGAGTTGGACTACTGTCTCTCGTCGGTTCTTGAGGCTGCTCAAGTAGTCAGACATTGCAAGGGAAACGTAGTCAACTATTCAAACGCAAAAAAATACAAGGGGAGTCACACAGACGCCGGCAACATCGCATTTCAATGGTTTGTTTATGGGCAAAGGCGAGCTTCTTGCCCCCACTCCATTGCGCATGCGCGGCGCCGGTGGCGTCTGCTAGGGGCGCTCCAGTTTGTTTACAAACATGAGTTGGTGTATAGTTAGTTGTGCCGATCATTTGTTTGTTTGCAAATACATCACATGCACAGCGAAAGGAAACAAAAAAGAGAACCATAATATATGAAGGTTTTTCCGGGGAAACAATCACAAGAGAGGAGTAGATTTCAGAGTAGCGAATATTGCTTATTACATCTGATTAGTCTGGTCATTGCCTCAGGTGTATGGCTGGTGGGTGGTCCTTACATTCAATAAATGTGGACATTGTTTCAGGCCCTTCCGGTTCGCTGCCTATAGGCAGTGTGTGCTTTGGCTGTGGCGGAGTCTTGGACAGAAGAACACGCGACCACTGCCCTCCTGCATGGTCAAGGCAATTAGAGGTCACTTTGCCAGCGACACCTGCTCCGGGTTTCGGTACCCTTCCCTTTAAAAAAATAAAAGCGCTAAACAATGCATTGCCCAGCAGTCGTTCTTCGCCCAAATGTAATGTTAGGCGTTAGAACCAGATGACAACTTATTTTTGTCCAGTTCAATGTCATTATCGATTTTCATGTTTCAGCGAGAACATTGGGAGTTTTCATTGGCTGCCATCTTCTTGGCGCCTTTGAGCACTTACTGCTATACTCCGTGTCACCTAACAACCGACTGCTGTGGATGCTACGAGCCATTGAGGCGAATCCAAGGCACTTTGAGAGTTTCCCATAACCTTTGAGAAAAAGCACGTTTTTTCAAGATAATTTTTTTTACCGACTTGACGGATTTTTTGAATAACACATTATTTTTGGAACAACGCCACTAGGTACAGACGAAGGGAAAGACTGGAGAACACGAGCATGGACAGATTGTTTTCATGTAAAGCCTAGCCAAGTGCTGTGTTCTCGGAGCCAAATTGGCTAGGAAGACTCGAACACTAATTAGGAATTCTTGCTCTTATCCCTGCAATGCACATACAAGTTACCCACTAAAAAGGCATCTTTACTTGACATTCTTTTTAGCTGAAATTGGATCTTTTGCTAACACACAAAGGGGAGAGGTGCGGATGTAGCCAAGTGTTGAGTGTGCATGTGTTGGCGTTGGCAACTGTTGCAGATGCCACTGTGTGTAACTGCACTTTCAGCATGCTCCTTGGAGCTTGGATAATCATGCAAAAGGTCGTGATAAAACAAGCCAGAGCATCAATTAGCAAGGTGTGTCAATATAATAGGTTGCTTTGTGAACAAGTCATTGATTGAAAGGAGACAGTGTTGCAGATTGGGGGGGGGGGGGGGGGGCCGTGGTGTAGACTGGAAACTGTTTTTCCCTTTCCAAGTATGAATGGTGTGGAGGTTAGGTGTCCTTGTGCTGTCATGCACCGTTGCCCAAATTTAATTTTTAAAGTTCCAGTCTACCTCCTGGATGAAAACCCCATTTATTAGAAACTAACGGGAGAGCTGCTTTGCCAAGGCGCAGCCTCTTCAGGATGTCAGCGTGGGCGGCACATGAAAAGAAAAGTCAATACTGTATTACGTTTGGGGGACATGGAAAAATGTGATGACAGTGAGTGTTTCTAAACTTGTTTTGGTGCATTAGAATACAAGGGTCAGACCAATTAACGGCGACAAAAAGATAGCACAAAGAACGCGCAACAATGAAGCAGCCAAGCCCATGCTTGGCTGCTTCGAAGGCGTTTGCTGTGCATCGAAGGCGTTTGCAGTCACCGCTGGAAAATGCAGACGTCTCGAAATGCTCGGCACGGAAACGGGGAGTCCGGCTGAAGACCTCGGAGTCGTCATCTCGCCCGGCGACACGTAACCATTCGTGCCTTCGTGGATCCTTCTCCGGCAGAGCGAAAAACCGGAGACCTTTTCGAATATTTTTTTACCTTTCGATTCGGGCACAACTTTACCACACAAACGTTCGGCATCACACGGAAGCGAAGACGAATAAACGTTTGAACACGTGGATGTCGATCGATTCGGTGAACCTTGCTTTGAGAACGGGAAGTGGGAGCCTCGGGAAGAAGATCCTCTTCCTTATCGTTCTCGCGGCGAGATAAGCTGCGAGCCACGCGCTTTCCACGACGGAGCCGCGTCGCCGCGTGGGCACATCCCTCCCGCGTAAAGCGGGTTTCACATGCAGCGATTTTGGCCCTACTGGTACGTTTACACCTGAGAAGAAATCCGCTGCCGCGGGAGCGGATCCGCTCCCGGCGGCGGCGGCGACGAGCGGGTTGCGTTTACATCTGTTTCCTTCGAGCAGTGGCGGCAGTGCCGGCTGCGGCAGCGGTTCCCGTAACGTCTCGTCAAATATGACGAGAAGGCGCGAGAGTTCCCGCCTCGGCTCTCTCTCTCCCGGGCGTTGCTGCTCCCGGAAGAACGCGTACTCGTGACGTAGGCAGCGTCGCGCCGCGCAAGAATGTCACTTCCGGTCAGCGAAACGCCTCGTTCGGCGGCAGAAATAGATCCCGGACCTGTACGCCTCGCCGCCGCGTTTTCCGCCCAGCGTTTCGCCCCAGCGGCAAAAGCTGGGCGGATCCGCTAGCGGATCCGCAAGTGTAAACGTACCATAAAGCGGCGCGATTTCTGCCGTCGCGGCGCTCGAGCCGCAGAATTGCTGGTGCTGGCCAGAGCGCCGCGACGGCAGAAATCGCGCCGCTCTAGGGCCCAAACCGCTGCATGTGAACTAGGCTTAACAAGGCGAGGAGAAAACGTAGTTCGCTCTTTTTCAAACAATAATAGCTGTATTACGTCACCTACAGCCAAAGATTTGACGTTGTTGTCAAAATATAATGTGCATGTGCCTAAAAAGAGCAATAATAATAACTTTAGCAATCTTTTCGCAGTTCGCTATTTCTATTGGTCGAATTCTATGGTCGTGGTGGAGACACGGGATGGACCCCGCAAGAGGATATAGTGCCTGTGTATTTCTATTGCTGTGAGCTTACTAGGGCGCCTTGCCATTTAGAACTGGTCATTTTTATTGACTGAAGCCCAACAAACAGTATGCTTCCAAAAACAAGCTTCTCCAAAAAGCACTTGAGTGCCCCTTTAAGAATAGGTTCCGAAATTTTGTTGATCCAATTAATGCAAAGGTTCCGGAGAGCTATTTAGTTATGTTGTGAACTAGTTTTTATTGTCAACGTGTTCTTAAAATATACATCACTTTCAGACAAGCTCCAACGAAATATATTTCTACTTGAACCGCTCTCTTCAAGATAATCCGCAAAAGGCGGAACTACGAAGCGCGACAACGTTACCGCGAATATGATGTTGACGACTTTTTAAATGTTACTTCGAAACGGAGTTAGAAGGTACCAAATTGTATACCGCTTAGGTTACTGGCCCAGATGAGCACTTTCAAAGACACTAATAATATTGATGGCAGTCATTTGATTCTTTGAGACAAGCAGAGAAAACCAACAATCGCTTGTTCGCGCTAACAGTGTTACGCTCTGTACAATAACGAAGTCTTAGAATAAAGTAGGCGGGCACTTTGAGTAAGCAAAAATTAGTATCGCTTTAGGTTTTATCATCGCGACGCTATTTTTAGGTTACCGAAAGCGCTCACGTTCGTTATTCTAAAACTTCCCTAGAGTGAACGAAATATTTTGAAGAGAGAAATCAGACAGGTTGACAGGCATATGATTGCGACTTCATTTTCTTACGAGTTCAAGCACAGAAACCTCGCGCTCACAGGAAAAAATCATAAACCACGAAATGCTACCGCCTTTGTTGAGGAAGTCGAGCAGGAAAATCGCATTATCAGAAAGGTGACACTCCATTCTTGATAGTTCTCGGCTGTCCCCTGGCCCGCACGGCACCACCATTTCCAAGCTGCTGAAAGATATCCTTGTCAAGGTTGATTAACGTAGAAGTTTGGGCTAGTTAATATGCAGACGTATTAAAAAAAAAAAAAAACAAAAAAAACAGCGCAAATACGATGGACAAAGTAAAAGGTAACCGATAAGACACGGCGCTGTATCCTGTCGGTTACCTTTTACTTTTTCTCGTCTTTGCGTTGTTTTGTTTTTAATTATGTCTTTTCAAGGCCTCATCCCGTTTGATCAGATCGATAAAGCTGTTAATGTTCGGGTGAGCCCTCCCTGACACAGTTGTTATCTTACGGTGCCATGTCTCCAGGGTTGTTTTGGGAGATGAAGAAGTGAGGTAAGCAACGAGGACAAACATTGGACACTAGAACCTAACCAACTGTTAACGAACAATACAAACGAACCGACCCAATTGATAACGAGCGATGGCCGAAGCGGGAAGGTTGTTTCGGGATAGGGCGAAATGGGAAAGGATGAAACGAGAAGGTCGTTTTGAGCCGGGTCAAAATGGGAAGGTACAAACGGGAAAGTTGAATTGGGAATGGGTCAAAATGGGAACCGCCCGTTTCTCGAGAAGCCGGTGCAAAATGGTGAAGCTTTGTGCACGTGCGCCGGTGCGAAGAGGCGAAGCTAAACTCGCGAGAGTGCCGGCGCAAAGCAGGCTTTATGAGGGCGGCGCGGTTGCTTTAATAACTAGGGGTTCCGCCAGCCCCCTATACTTCTTCTGCATACTGTTCTGTCAGGTGGCATGACAGTTTCAATCTCATGTCATCCAGGTGTTTGGGCTTTGTGAACAAAGCGATTTGTTTTTCACTTTTGAAGAAAAAAAAAAAGGGAAAAGTCACGCGGCTTTGTTTCTGTATATAGGTAACAATTGGTACCATTTAAGTGTCACCGATTGGAAGTGGTACCTGCATTATAAACCAATTGCAAGTGGTGCCTGTTTGGTAAACCCCCTGAAAGTGAGAGATAGAGAGAATAAGAATTTATTAAAAAGAGAACAGCGATGTCAGCCAGCGCTTTGTGCCGGCTTGCTACGCTGTGAAATATGGAAAAGGAAAAAAAGCGAAGAAAAAGAAATAATATAGACAAAGGTAGCGAAAAAAAAATTTAGTACAAAGAAAGAAGATAAAAAGATAAACAAAATAAACAAAAAACACAAATGCGCACGCACACAATATATACACGCACACTCATAGAACTGTTACGTTGACAAGTGTCGTCTCACTTTGCAACACACTGGACTGAAGTTTTTTAAAGTGTTCGTTGAAGATGTGTCTTCTTCATGAAATGCAAAAGAGCTTCAGTGGACTTGTAACTATCTGTGGCGGAAGACCAGGGTTCAAACAGAAGCTTCAAGTCCACCCCCGACCCGGGTACTCTTTCTTTTATTTCAGGCGAGTCTTCAGTGCTGTCCTTTCGATGCCGTAATCCCCGCAGGCACAGAGGACGTGTTCGATGTTGTGAACTGTTCTACATGATGAACATTCGGAAGATTAATCTTTGCCAATTTTATGAAGATAATATTTAGTATATTCAACATTGAGCCGCAAATGATGTAACACCGTCTCAAGTTTCCTTGGTAGTTCTCGTGGCGTCCGGAATGATAGTGATATTGTGGATTTTCCCATAAAGATAGTGAGATTTCATTTCCGATACATTTGATTAAATGATTGGCATGAGATCTTGAAAAGGGAATAGGTACGGAAATCGTGTTGTCGTGGGCGTCTTTAACGGCTCTATCGGCGCGCACGTTTCCAATTATTCCGGAGTGGCCTGGAATCCACTGCAAGATGAAGTGATGTCCCTGATTTGATGCATACAGGATAGCCTATAAAACTTCATGGACTAGTTGTGACTTAAAGTTATCGTTTCTTATCGAAGAAAGAGCGTACAACGCAGGCCTGGAGTCGACAAGTTTTGCCCAACATCGTGGGCTTTCAGCGCCCGCGTGTACAACAGCTTCACTAATAGCTGCTAGTTCCGTTGCTGTTGATGAGGTGGCGTGGCTTAGTTTAGCCTTTATGTATGTGGCTGTAAATGGAATCTATACCCCCATGGCTGAAGATGCGGGAATCGTAGAACCATCGGTGTAGATATGAGTAAACGACTCGTAAGTTCTTGGAATATATTCGAGAGACATTTGTTTAATTACCGGGGCAGGAGCTGAATTTTTTGTAGTGCTTCCTGGTATCCTTGTTCTTATTTCCGAATGAGGGTACTTCCAAGGTAAACATTGTGGAATCGCAGCTGCCTAAATTGAACTTGGCATATTGTCTTCTAGTACCGTAATAACTTGCGCAAAGCCAGATGATGGTCTATACTTTACAACGTCTATACCAGGTGGTGTTTATACTCTCTGGTTTTGTGTCGAAGATAAGCTCGCAATATTTCTTGCGTCCATAATATTGCGGGAGATTTCGCTCGAGATTCCACCAGAGTTCTAGAGGTGGAGCTACATTCTGGAAATCCTAAGCAGGCACGAAGTGCTTGTGTTTGGGCGCTTTCAAGTGCTTTAAAACAAGACCGCGAGACACGTTGCATGACGGGCCAACTGTAGCGCAAAAGATCGACAAATAGAGCGTTATACAGAGCCATCAGCGACGATACAGAGCATCCCAATCTGGTTTTACTGATCATCTTGATTATGTGTGTAAATGAGGTGAGATTTTTCTTTAGCCGTTTAATATGGGAACCAACGTCATTTGCCTATCGAAAGTCACGCCCAAAAATGCATGTTCGGAGACATATGGGATTGGGGTTCCTTCTAAGTTAATGGGGTATCTGTACGTTCGTTTCATAATAAACGCCATCACCGCTGACTTCTCTGGTGATATGTACAAGCCTCGGCTGCTAAGGTACTGTGCGGTAATGTTGAGGGCTGTTTGTAGCCTGTCTCTGTATTTATATAAAGACTTGCTCGATGACCAGAAACATATATCGTCAGCGCATAAGGACACATGCACAGAAACAGGGAGTATCCTCGGAAGACCCAAAAGACATATGCTAAACAGCATTGGGCTGAGAACCCCTCCTTGGGAAATCCTCTGTTTGACCTCATGGAAGTAAGTGTTGCCATCTTGCGTCGATATGTAAACGTTTCGTTCTTTAAAGGAACTGGAAATCCATGTAAATAAGCGTCCTCTAAAACCAATCGCTTTCATGTTTGAAAGTATGGGTTCGTGTCCTACTGAATCGAAGGCTGCTTTTATTTCAACCAATAATGCGGTGTTGACCTGCTTGACTGATTTCATTTGTTCTATGCTGGATACTAGATCAATAATGTTGTTAATACTACATCTGCCACGTCGGAAACCACTCATGGATGAGGGATAAAGACATACATTTTCAAGATCCCTCTCCATACGTGCAAGAAACAGGCGTTCCATTATTTGGCTTATGCAGCTAGTTAAGGCGATCTGGCGATATGAATTAATATCGAGTGGTGATTTCCCTGGTTTGAGAATCGGTTTTACGCGAGCAATTTTCCAACCTTGGGGCATAATGCCAGTTTTTCATGAGGTATTGAATAAAGTGACTAGCAGGTTCCCCCAAGTGACGTAAGGCTGAGTAGCGTATGCCACCTGGACAGGACTTAGCGTTGGATGTAGCGAGTGCTATATCTGGTTACTTTAAGTTGAAACGGTCGTCCATAGAATCACATGCACTTACAGGTGTGTGACCAGCTTGTGCACCTTTGCTGTGATTGTTACCGGAGGCGCAGCTTGTAATCTTGATGCAGAACTCTTCTGCTACGGATGTTTCAGATATTTCGCGTCTCAAAGAGATGCCTCTGAATGGGTAAATTTGCTTTGACCTTACACAAGGCTTCGCGTGATGTGCCGTATTGGGGTGGTTGACTTCCTAGGATCAAGGCTGGAACTCAGTGACCTCCAGCGTCTTCTTGAAAGTTTGTTTAAGTGCCGTTGAACGCGTGTTTGTGCTCGTCTGGAAGCCTGGATATTTTGAACTTTTTTTGTTTTTCTTGCTTTTCGTTCAGCTCTTCGACAGATGGCACGAAGACGCTCATATTCTCCCGTTGCCTGTGGGTTTGTCACGTTGAAATATTTCGTTTCTTCTGAAGTGGAAGATGTTATGGCATTCACAAAGGCTTCTGTTCCAGTGAGCGTGGAACTGACAGATTCCATTTTTTCTTTGAATTATTTCCCTGTTGGTAGAAGGTACTAAGAAGCGCCGTTTGGAACACCGCAAACATCTCACGGTGGTGTATGTGGGAGCATGGTCACTTCCGTGAGTTCTAATGTCAGCATCACGAATGAAAGGACAGCATCAATCATCGTAATAAGCGCGTTAGTTATAGGAGAATCCCAAGAGCAAAGAAGATTGCGGATGACATTGACGACTGTCTGAATCTTGGTCTCGGCCCTCAGGCATAGGCGGTTGCTGTCGTGTAGGCTTGTTTTCGGGCTGTTTGGTTTCTTCCTCTGATTTATCAGTGGATTTTGAAACTTCTGGGGAAAGAGTTGGAAATTTGTCTTCGCTGCTCCGCTTGAATGGGGGACTACTCATGTTTTTATAAGCGTATTTCTTCGGGTGTCTCGGGTTGGATTGCTCTGCTGATGAGGAGTCTTCGCTCGTCGGGAATTCTTGAGCTGCGGATGGTTTGTTTTTCTTTGACGCAGTCGTTTTAGGGGTCTCTTCCGTCAGTTGTTCTTTTGATGCTAGCAGAGCCGCTTTCGCTGACGCATAGCCAACTTCAGATTGCCTCTTCTACCGGACAAAGAGGAGATGTCGAATCATGAGCTTTGCCGCAGTTCGTGCAGAGGGGTTGTCTGCATTGCAGCCGGTGCGTTCATGTGGGCCCCACCCCTGCCCTTTCCGATCTGGATGAGCATAGTACCGGTGTGCGGTCGTGTATCGCTACTGCGTGAGCACGTTGAAGACCCCAGGTTAGCACTCATACTGCACTGGCGAAATTGCTCATCTGCAGTGTAAACCAGTGTCGCGCCATCTTGGCAGACCGACCTTACGCTGTATAAATCACTAAACGTCCAATTTGACTTTGCGTTAATGTGGTCCCCCGCAGTGTGTGCAATGTGGCTCTTTCGTGCACGCGGTTCGAATGTGACCAAACCCATACATTTCAAGCATTGGCGTGGTTTTTCTACATACGGTTCCATCCTGTATCGTGTACATCCAATCATGATGTACTCCGGCAAAATGTCTGTGTCGAGGACAACCTTAACAACTTGCAGCGTGTCTAGTCGACGAACGAAGCTAGCAGGCGCCGTAGCTCGTATAGCAACCTGAAGTATCGTGTCGTTTATGTCTGATGGTACTGATGGTACTCCGTATACAACTCATAGGGCCGATTCACGAGAGAAAACTATGGCGCCATACGAGTCAATGCTGTCTTCAATGCACTCTAAGAGGCGCCCTTGAGGTAAAGCATAGTATAGGTTCTTGATGTCAATCGAGAAAGCCTGGTATTGGTTTGTATTTGTTCTTGTAGGAAACTGATTACTTCATGTGGGTTTTTTACCAAAAAGGGGTCGGAATCGTCACCGGGATTGTCAGAGATTCTCTCGTAGTAGGAGATTGTGTCGGAAGCACTTGACATACCCGTAGGCGATTCGTCCATTTCGACTGAAGGTGCGTCCCTGCCGGAGGAAGCGCCGGTCTCCGCCATGGGAGCTGAGCAATCGACTCAGTTAAAAAAAAAATGCTGTGTTTAGCTGGCCAAGGAGGAGAGAACTTTGATTAAATAAGAAAAATATTGAGACGAGCTCAGGATTAGCAACGATAAATCCGACTTCACCTTCTTCCTCCTTGAAAGGGGTACCACTTTAGATGACTGTAAGCATCGGTGGTAGCCTCGAATGGTAATGAAATAAGGGCCGTGATGTTACACCTCACAAAACAGATTTGAACGCGACACTGTGTTCCATTTTCAAATAAAAATAACGTCAACTGAACTTATTGGGCTGCATCAACGCTAAGAATTAAATAGTGTAAATAAGTGTTCCTAACGTTAGAATAATAAATATGCAAGGTAAACAGCACGGCATCCTTGACTGTCGGGATTTGTTTAGGCAGAGGTAATTCATTCAATGTGTTAAAGCAGAAATTAGTTGAAGCTCTGGGTAAACCTTGTTACCTTTTGCTACTGCTGAAACAATGTCAGCACGGTAGGGCGTATATATATGCGAGATCAGCTACCTATTTCTGCATATTTTGAATACACACTTCCAGCAAACCAGTGACTAAGAATAAGAGCACGAGCTTGCAGAAACTTCCTCGCGTGCAGTGTAAACACACTCTGCTAAGAGAACGAGGAAGGAGACCAGGTATCGGCGTCCTAAAATTTATAATAACATTCATTGTATAAAGTCAAGAACAAGAAACATTGCTAGCAGGGTGTCAAACGCACTTTGTTAACGACCTTTGTGTAAGGGTTACTTTTCCCGAACAAATATGTTGACGAGCAAGTTGTACTTCGGGGAACGGCTCGGGTCGCGCAAGAGCTCTTTTTTGTTTTATGTTGGTGAACGAACTGGATGTTTGTCGCACTGGCTGGCCGGAACCGTAAAATAGGGCTGCGATCGATTTATACGGAGAAGGGCGCCCCGGAAATATCGCAAGGTCAAGGTAAGCGAAGTTAAAAGGAAGCTGAAGAGGTTCTCGAAGAAAACGAGTTAGAGGCTAATTTTATCTTGTGAATCTGAATATCACGTTCGTTCTCCCCGAAGATGTAACTAAACGCGAGAAAGAACTAAAAATCTCCGGCCAGTCGTTACGTCATACTAGAATCTTTCGGCCGTCAAGCGCGTGTCGCTTGTGTGCGCAGCGCGTGCAATTGCAAGCTTGCCAGATATATTCCCCCTAGAGCCACTAAATGAGCTACGCTTGGAGTATCGGCACCGTTCTCCGAAATTGTTGTTGCTTGTGCTTGTGCTTGTGCAGAGCAGACGAAACTGCGGTTTGTCACGGCTCAAAAGTGCGACTTCCTCAGGATTAGGTTCAATGTAAACATTTTTGACGGACATCCGTCTGGTTAGGAATGATTTAAAACTTAAAATTAAAACTCTAACCACGCTTTAATAAAAGCAAATATCCCGACGTTCGGTGTTAGCAAGTTCATGTAAAATTGCTTTGCTTTGTTTCGAGCTTTTTGAAGGAATTCAAAGCGTTTCCTGTGATTTAAGATAAAGCTCCAGATAACTGGCAACCATGATGGTTGGTAGGATTCGTGGGTAGACCTAAAGCTAGCTGCCTTTGTCTCCATCGCACTCGTCAAACGCGTTCGAATGCCAAAGCCAAAAGCCGGACGCTGGCGTTCCGCGTTCTAACGCGTTCGATGAGTGCAGGGAAAACAAAGCTTTATGTCTACCCACTAATCATTTGAACCAGAGCTCGGCGTTCCTAGGTCCCCGCGCACTCTCGTCTCCTCCTCTCCCCCGGTTGCTCGGCGCATAGCTTCGGAGTAGGAAAAAAAAAAGGGGGGGTTCCGAGACAAGAGGTCCAACGAGTCAAAAGGTCGAATGCCGGACCTTTTGAATCACTGGACATTGTGGCTCTCTCTACGAATTTCATTACTTGTTGAACCCCTTGGCCCGCATTGGATATCTTGACATGTCCCAGCGACTCGGGAGATTAACTACCGTAATTACCTTCCAAACCCTTGTTCCCCCCAAAGCAGCAGCTTATATTGCCTCCCTCAAAAATATTTCCAAGCGCATCGATGCAATTGTCAAAAACTCAGCGAGCCGTACACGTAGCGCTTAAAGTCCCCATCTGTATCGAAACTCTCTCAACAGAACACAAACTACACTTGTATCCAAAACAAACAAGAACAAACCTTAAACACAGGTTTATGATTCCCTATGCTGGAATGCACAAACCGTGATTGAAAACTAAAAACATCGTTTTACAGCTACTATTTCTGTAAAAAAAAAAAAAAAAAAAAATCTTTCGCAAAAGTAGAAAATTTTTTAATGTATATGAATAGGCCCTTTTTGAAATGTCATCGAGCAACATTGGCCGTGGCCATTTCTTGGGCACGAGGCGTGTGATTGGACCCGAGTTCGCATCGAACGCTGACGCAACCCTCGTGTCCCCGTACACGCTCAGTGTGCGTGCCCAAACAATACCGGGTTCGGATAATTGCCGCAGCAGCTACGTGATGGCGCGCACGTTTAAAAAGGCTATGACTCATCGCTCTTGTTTGGTAGTGAACTCGTGTCAGACAAGTTGAGTGCTCTGGAGTAATTACTCTTGACCCGCCATGGATCCCGACTCGTTGAACCGGCCGAGGCTTCTATAACTGGTTGAACCACTTTACCCAGAATAGATCTTCTGACGCTTTGGATCGCTTGACTTTTTTTAGATTTCTTGACCACTATTGGACCTCTGGACTCGATGGATCGAATGATTTAAACTAAAGTTCTGGCCATGTTGGACTTTTGGCTCGTTGAATTTCTTGAGCGATAATGAATCTTTTGAATAGATTGATCTCTTGACTTAATAAATATGTTCAATCGTTGAATATTTCGATTCAACAATTGGTCATTGGACCCTTTGACCCGTATTAGGCCTCTCGACGAGTGGGATCTCTGGAAATATGTTGGATCCCTTGAGTCGTTGTGTCTCTTCACCAGTTTGATTTCTTGACCCATATTAGATATCTTGGAGCGTGTCATCTCTTGACCCATATTGGATCTTTTAATCGTTGGATCTCTTCATCCAGATTGAGTCTTCAAAGCGTTGGATCTTTTGATTGGTAAGATCTCTTGGACCATATTGGACCTTTTGATTTATAAGATCTCTTGGATCATATTGGATCTTTTGACGCATTTGGATTTCTTGACCCATTATGTCCCTCGTTACTTGTTGAATCTATTGACCCATGTTGGATCTCTTGACGTATTGGATTTACTGATTCTCTGTGCTATCCCAGATTGGATCTCTCAACTGGGCAGATGCTTAACTCGTTGGCAACGTGTCAAGAGATTGAACGAGTTAAACAACTGCTGAGTCGAGCGATCCAATCTGGGTTCAACGTGTCAATCGATCCAACAAGTCGTTGGACTGACTGGCTCGTTTAACCTTTTGACCCAGATTGGATCCCTTGACTAGTTGGATTTCTTGACCTAGATTGAATATTTCACGCGTTGGATCTCTTTACATATATTGGACCTCTTGACTGGTCAAATATATTGGTCCATATTGGATGTTTTGATGCATTAAACCTTTTGACTTAGTATTTATCTGATGACTTGTTGAACCTATTGACCCATGTTGGATATATTGATGTATTGGATTTCTTGATCCATATTGCGGATTTTCGCTCATTGGATCTGGATCTCTTTACTTGTTTTAGATCGATGACTCGTTGAACCACTTAACCCAGATTGAACCTCTTGAACTATATTTGATCTTTTGACTGGTTAGATCTCTTGGCCTATATTAGATCTTCTCACGCATTGGATTTTGTTACTAATATTGAATATATTTACTCGTTGAATCTGTTAACCCACATTAGATATCTTGACTCGGCGGATACTTAACTCGTTGGATCTATGGACTCATTAAACCTCTTCGAATCTCATTAGGAAGTTTTCGTAGATCGTTTTCGCCGTCCCCCAACGCTCTCCGCAACCCGCTACGATACCCGGAACTCTACAGTCAATAGGGAGTTTTCGTAGATCGTTTTCGCCGTCCCGCAAGGTCCTCCGCAACCCGCTACGATAGCGGGAACTCCACAGTCAAGGCTATCGACGCGCAGGCGCAGTAGCAACTTGTTCGTTGCGGAACGCTTAGCGGAGGGGGTAGCGCGGTCTACGAAAACTCCCTATTGCCGTCGCCGCACAGGCGCAGTAGCGGCTTCTTCGTTGCGAAGGGCTTGGCGGAGGGGGAAACGCGGTCTACGAAAACTCCCTATTGAACCCAGACGAATTTAGCGGTCGTTACACCTAACACCAAAACGTCAAACGAGAAACTCTTAATAGGGAGTTTTCGTAGACCGCGTTTCCCCCTCCGCTAAGCCCTCCGCTAAGCCCTCCGCAACGAAGAAGCCGCTACCGCACCTGCGCGCCGATGGGCTTGAGTGTAGAGTTCCGGGTCTCGTAGCGGGTAGCGGAGAGCGTTGCGAGACGGTGAAAACGATCTACGAAAACTCCCTATCAAAAACAAACCGATCCACCGCTAAACCGGGATTGTTTGTCGTACCTCCCGAGCATCCCTCCGAACCTCCGCCGTGGAGCTGACATTCGCATCGCATCGCAAAAACACGCAGTTCTCGTCGCACGATGCGCGCGCCGGGGAGAAATCTCCGAGATTTCTCCGTCGTTAGAATACCGCCCAAAAGAAGCTCTTGAAACGTTCGTGTTGGCACAAGCGGGCTCGCAAGAAAAGCGCCATGTAAAGTAGTTCACATCGTGCCCGCGTCTTCCACCACATTAAAGATAACTCTAGCAATATCAACATCTTGTGACCCTGAGATGGGGAACGATAAAAACGGACGAACACAACAAAATCTTAAACGCAGCGTTTGAGATTTTGTTGCGAGCTGCGTTTGAGATTTTGTTGTGTTCGTCCGTTTTTCTATCGTTCCCCATCTCAGGGTCTACAAGATGTCGATTAATTACCAGCTCGCCTGCACTCTATCACTGCTTACAGTTCTAGAAGTACTGAGCACGGTATAAAAGACCGACACCTAAGAGGTTACCTCTGAATATCGGTTTGGGGTAAAAATTATTGATATTCGGGAAACAATTTTCTTGTTAAAAACAGACGCAAAAAGGACAATAAAACACAGAAAGCACTCGCATTCCTTGTTTTTTTACGTTAGTGCTAAAATTACGTTTCTGTGATAGGCCGAAGATTTGTGTTTTAAGATAAGTTCGAGATAGCGGGTGGCATTAAAACATGCCTCAGACTTAAACAGGTAATATACATTTCCAACCCGTTCATGTACAAGCTGTTAAATTCCCTGTTTAAAAAGAAAAAAAAAAAAAAAGCAACAACCCCAGCGTGCGATGAAAACCGTTTCGCTGTACGACACATAAAATGGCAGCCACCTTGTGTGGCATGGTCTGTGTCTTGTCAAGGTTGCGGGACGGAAGGTTGTCGCAAAACATTGGTTGAATCTGAATTAGCTAAAATATGTAAAAAAAAAGGCTCTTTGAGGTGAATGTATTCGATAGATAGCACGAGCTCTATTAATATGCAAGACGGCTTCACCGTAATTAAAACAAAAGTCCGATCTCAATAAGTGTTGGAGCTAACAGGAAACTACGTGGTCTGACTTAATTTCCAATTCATCTCGAGATCCAAAGAGAGCCACGTCTCGACCTGTGACGAGCCTGTAGAAAAGCGTACGCGCTAGTCTCTTGATTTCGAATGACGCACGTAGCTTCCCTCAACTGTCTGGCTGTGGTAAGCGATGGCTCGTAAAGTTGCCAGTGACCTGTCTAAAGCACCTTGATATCATGCGGACGCTGCGGCTTTACCATGTAAAAATAATTATGGCATTAAATCTGCCACAACGGTGCTGTGGCGAACGTGGCATTTTATTAATACACTCATTGCTAAACCGCCATGTTCCCACAAAAGGATAAATCTAAACACGCCGCTTACATTCACAAAATCATCGGATTATATCTCTGTGTGGTATTCTCAACTTGCATATGCAAGTTAAGAATGGGCCAGAAGCTCCTCCTCCAGCGTGAGCTTTCTGCTTCCGGTAACTCTTCGAAACTCGTGAGCACGCCAAACCAGAGCGCGACATATAAAGCACCTCGATAAAACTCACGCTTCTACCACCAACCCTTATTGTACGAACGCGCAAGACTGGTGCCACAAGCGAGTGCTCCGTTGCCATTGGCTTCTAAGGGCCGCTCATTTCAGCGCTGCGCCGCCATTTTCTTCCAAGGGCTGCTCGAGGCACGGTTCTCGTGCGTTGGCGCTTTTGACGCTACTTACGAGACAAACGCAATCCCATAAAGGGGACACTGAAGATCCATATCCGAGCGAGGGAAAGAATAGGGGTATGTGTATGTTTATAGAGCCTAGAACTTAATCTGCCTCATCGAGCGACGAGCCTCCCAGCTGTAGATGAGAAATTTAGCCAGTGCAGTGTAACCGCTAGCCTGGGGTCTTTAATGTCCATCACACAGCAGTGATGAACGACCGCCACGCCGGTACGATGATTATCTAAATCGAAACGAGCCGGGGTGGGGGTTGAACCCAGGATCCTGGGCAGACTAAGTTCTAGGCTGTACAAACATACACATTACACACAAAAACCTTTTTTTTTTTTTGCATTTTACATTATTGAGATTGCTTTCTTTGCAGGCGTTAGGTAGGAGCTTGACCTGAGGATGCGGGGACCACTGTCAGGCCAACCATACGCCATTGCTGGGTACTGACGGATATTTCTACTTACTGGTTCCCTTGAGCCACTACTTCTGCGGTGTGAAACTAACACGCGGTGAAGCGAACGCTCGTGGCGCATGAAATACCGGCATGGCCCCAAATGATGTTACGGGCAAGCAATGTATAGGCATAGCCTCCTCTATAGGGAGTATTTACTGGCGGCCATATCCGTGTGCGCTGCTGCTGAGCGCGTGCTGACGGCGAGCTACCGCAGTCCTTTTGGAGCGTGCATTTAGCACCATCAAGGTTGCCGGTCTTAGCAGGCTATTAATGTGAGCTCGTTTTGAGCATGCGCTCTAAACATCACCCTCAAATATGGCGTCCAGTGAATAGCTCCTATACTGACAAAGCCTGGCAGATCGTCACGTGACGCTGCCGTCGAAAGTGAAAAGGTAGAGCGGCAGACAACGGACTAGGGTGCCTACATGTCTGTCTGTCTCAGGGTGAAGACATCCATTGTTCCCCTGAATGTGCCAGTGCGTGACGCTCTCGCGCACTCGGTGCGTGACTTGGGCGGCAAAATGGCGCCTATGTATTAGCCAAAGCTAGACGCTCGAGCTGAGTGAAGCGTGTTTCACATGCAGCGATTTTGGCCCTAAAGCGTGTTTCACATGCAGCGATTTTGGCCCTAAAGCGGCGCGATTTCTGCCGTCGCGGCGCTCGTGCCGCTTAATTGCTGGTGCTAGCCAGAGCGCCGCGACGGCAGAAATCGCGCCGCTCTAGGGCCAAAACCGCTGCATGTGAACTAGGCTTAAAGCGGCGCGATTTCTGCCGTCGCGGCGCTCGTGCCGCAGAATTGATGGTGCTGGCCAGAGCGCCGCAACGGCAGAAATCGCGCCGCTCTAGGGCCAAAACCGCTGCATGTGAACTAGGCTTGACACCGGATTGCGCGCACTTCAAAATGCATAAAAAAACGAATGGGCGGAAAAATGGCTGACATGTCACCACTCAAGCAAACGCGCGTGTGTATGAAGGCACTCTACAACAGACATGTAACGGGCGCCCCGCTGCGGCGAGACGCAGAAACACGCTTGTCCCGAGCGATGGAATCTCCGCTCGTGCTTCCCGCCTTCCTCGGGCTACCGCTTCTTTTCTTGTCGGGCTTGAAAACCATGTTTCGGGTCCTCGGTGCTGCAAATGCTATGTGCTGAATACCAGACTCTCCGAGAAACGCTCTGTGCTACCAGGTCCTCGCGCTCCAAATCTGCGACCGAGGACTTTACGGATCCGTCATCGAACTGCCAGGCTTCGTGAGTATAGAGGAGGCTATGGTATAGGGCATAGGGCGTGCAGTCCACGAGATAGTCACGCGTTGACGCCACCAAGCGGCAAGGGTCGTAACTACAGTAACCTTGGCCGTGCGAGAACTATTGACGTCACGAGCGCGATAAAAAATTGGAGGTGTGTGTATGTTATATAATACAGCCTCGAAGCGCAACGCGAATCACATTGCGCTTCTCGCTGGCCGACTTTGAAGGAAGGGGTAGAGAGCACTCACGCAATTTTGTTTCCATACCCCTTTAAAACGACCCTTTCGAAGCTTCGAAGACTTGAATGGGCCGAAACGGCGATTGCCATGGCAATGAACAGCGATTTGCTTCCACTCCTGGATCTTTGTAGCGAACATGCTCTTATTGTATACCCGTTTCCCGGTGTGATTTATGTCTTACAGTGTACATTGTCAATACATTTTTCTTCATTAGCCAATCGCCTTGCGAGGTTTTGATCGTCTGCATGTGTTTGTGTCATACTATAATCAGGGAAGGGAATGGCGCTACTTTCCTAGGGTCCCGTAACTGTAGGGTAAAGTCACTGGATCTCGGAAAGTAGCGTCATTACCTTCCCATCTACTAGCCTGACAAACAAATGCCAACATACAGACGACACAACCTTTCAAGGTGATTGGCTCATCGCTGTCAGTTGTCATGGTGACCGCCATTTTGGATCCTTTCAAAGCATCGAGGCTTCGAAAGGGTCGTCAAAACCAGTCGCACTAAGTTCGCTGCGGAGTATCATCGTACTGAAAGCGTTTCTCGGCCAATATGAGCGTCTGTGGCACTGTGCATGCAATAATCTTGTCTTATTTCCCCAAATCTCTTACAATTACGTTGCTCTTCTTACATGTCTCAAGACTGTAAAATTATTTTTTAATGCCTCCAAGCACTGACGTTGCGTGTGATGGCGGCACGAAGATGTATGGCATCACACGCGGCGCCGGTGCTTGGGGGTTGTTGCTGTTACTGTACATTCAGAAATGGCTAAACCGGCTGAGACCCCAGTTCCAACTCGCCAGGCGGTGATCAACATGAAGTAGTCCGAAATACGCGTAATGGACATTTCGAGGGACCTCAAGATCCCACAGCCGTCTGTATCAGGTATCACGCGACGTTATAAACAGACTGAAACGATCGAGAACTCTCAGCGATCCGGCAGGCCTGGTCCCGCTACTCTGCGTCAGTATACACGCATCGTCCGTCGCTTCAAGGCTGATCCCACTTTGACAGCCTTTGACATCGCCACCGAATTCCGCGCCAGCGACAACCTGAACGTCAGCCGAAAGACCAACTCCCGTTGTCCCAGTGCTGTTGGACTGAATGGGAGGCGTCCGGCCACGAAGCCGCTCGTGGGAGTCGACGCGCTAGAGTTGCGTTCTTGAGCCGTCATCGTCACTGGATTTCGGCCGACTGGAGTAGGGTGCTGTTCACCATCGAGAGCAAGTTCCATTTGTTCGGTAGTGACGGCATCCGAGACGTACGACGTCCGTCTGGACAGGGATTCGATCCCGAGTTTATACTGCCGACTGTCAAGCACGGTGGAGGGTCGGTTACGGGCGTCTTCTCTCGCAATGGGATGGGCCCCATCATCAAGATTGACGGAATAATGACCGGCCAAAGCTGCAGCTCATGATGATCAACGACGTAATACCGTAAGCCAACTAAAACGGGTCTTGGAGAACTCGTCACAAGCCAACTCGTCGCAGCCAACTCGTCATAGGTAAACTCGTCAAAGAGGTCAAGCCGTCATAGGGCATCTCGTACACGGGGAAGTCGTAACAGAGGGCAACTGGGCACTTGTCCACTTCGTCACAATTGACCTTTTTCGCCGATTCTGCGTTTTCAACTCGGCTTCGATAACTGATGACAAATAAAAATTAAGCTGGCAGCTTCAGAGTTCATGCGTATGGCGCGTGCTTGGCTCGCTTTCCGAAGCGACGAGCACGCACGTGCTGGTTTGTAAATATCGCACACTGGGCTGTGCTCGAGAATGGTGTATTGTCAGCGACGTGGAGAACGCGCAGGTTCATAGGCGTGCACAGGATTTTTCATTAGGGGGGGCGAAGTTTCCCCAAAGCGCCCCGGCGCCCCGCCGTCTCCCCCCCCCCCCCCCCCCCCCCCCCCCCTTTTCTATCAACGCACTCCCACTGATATCCTTACGCTCATATTGCAGTGCTGAGACGAGATATGGTTATGAAACGTTTATTTCTACAATATTGAATTGTAACATATACAAAATATTGTTAAGCAGTAGGTTTCACTTTCTTGAGAAACGTCCGCAAAGAAAGGCAGTCCCTGCGCAGCTGAGGCGTCAGTGACACAACGCGCATACAAAGAATTTTTATTCTTTCTAAACCAGAGAAAGATACGACACATATGCCATCGTTAACAGCACAGAGTATTTAAAAATATTGCTTCAACGTGGCTCTGCTAGTATGGAAAATATAGTATGTACAGGGCAAACGCACGGGTGCACCTACACATAGAGAAAGCTGTCATATGGCATCTGCAACGTTCATGCAGAGGACGAAAAAACGCCACCCAATACACAACGTAACAGTAGCGCTTAAAAGCACGAAAATATACCGCAGATTAAAAATACGAGAAACAGCAAGTTACAATATTTAGTAATTATTGAAGATAAACGCTATGACGTGCCATTTTTTTTCTTCTGAGCATCCAAATGTATAGTTGATAATCTTACTTTCTGGCGCTTGATTGAAACATGTAATAGAAACAACAAAATAACACGCACGCATTATGTCATGCTCAACAAACATTATACAAACTAATGGATAAGTTATGTGGTGGTAAAAATATTTTATGACTAGATTACTAAAAATGTGTAGCACGTGGGAGATATAGTATTTTTCACCAATCGTGAAAAGTCTAAAGCAAAATTCTACGCGATTTTTTCGCGAACTGTTCGATGACTGACTGCGTCGCGGCGTATTTTTATGGTTGTTTTTTTCATTGCGCGCACTAGAGAGAGGGAGCTTTGGCGTCGGTGTTTTATGCCGTCGAAAAAGAAACCATGGGCCTTCTGCGCTGCCCAGAGGGTGCTGCGAATGGGACTTGTTAGGACTTGTTTTGGGTAGTACACATTTTAGCGTCTCAAACTGTCACGCATGCAGAAGCGTGCCTGCTCTGGTGCGGAGCGCGAGATCACGATGAAAATACAAAGACAAAACAAAAAATCCGAACGCTGTCAAAGCTAAGATGCGTACCCCAAGCTGCACATAAACGTGAAGAAAACGTCGAAAGAACGTCGAAGACGTCTGTAACGTGACGTCGTACAACGTCGAAAGTCCGGACGTTACCTTCCTTCGACGTCGATAAAACCTTTAAATGTCCGCGAGAAAAGGTGCACAGAAGGTCGAGGGGACGTTCCAAATGACGTTTGTTGCACGTCACATGCACGTCTCAGTGGGCCGTTGCGTCCTACTCCGACGTTTATGATACGTGTGTTTACGACATCCGGACTACCAACGACGTTCACAGAACGTCGAGAAACCTTTCCAAATTACGTTTCCTAGCCGTCGTGAGAAAACGTTGTGTCCCCCCCCCCCCCCCTTCCAAAAAAAAAAAAAGTTTTTTGTTAGTATTATGTGAAGGCAAGTTGCTATCATGCAAGTACGAAGGAAGTAACTAAAACACAGGTTTGGTACGAACTGTTTATTTGAACATGTTCAGACACGAGATGCAATCCGGAGCACCTCCAAAAGACGTCCCTGGTTGTGCCAGCCTCAAAGATATAAAAGAACAAACAAATTCACGTAAATAAGTGAACAAGAGACGATGTCACGCGGCGCGGAATGTTCCACCTCTTACCTCGTTCTGCTTCTGATTAATGCGCTGACGCGCGTGCTTCAGCCGTCCCATTGCGCGTAGCTGGTACTCTCGCTGCGTGCACGGGAACGGTTTCACAAGGGGGTCCCTTCCGCTGGGCGTACTTGATTGGGATCGTCGGAGGCGTCTGAAGGGTCTTGATCGGAGACTGGACTTGACGCGCCGCTATGTGCACTGCCACTTGTTTTCCGAGGGGCGTCATTCATATCCTCACAGGCACCTTGATCCGAGCAGTAGTACGATTCAACGTGTGAAGCGTTACGGCCTTGAAAAAGGTCCTCGAGCCGTGACTGAATACGACGGCGTTTTTGGCGATCACCGACTTCTTCATGGGGGCGGCTTGAACGACTCATCCAATCGCAGCACTTATACTGTATGCAGACTCGAAAAAAAAAAAAAAATCACGGCGACCATAGGAGCCTGCCTTGTAGACCCGTAGACGTGACGGCCGGTGCTAGTGGTGACTGGCTTTCGGAAAGAGCTGGACGGGTCCCAGAGCTGTTCTCTATCGGCCAATTCGAAGAACAGAACATTCAGTGAAATATTTTGGGAACGACTGAGAAAATGCGTGCACCCGGAACTTAGGCTTGTCAATTGTTCGTCCCCCGTCGCTATCTTCCCCCACTTTTCTCTCTCGCCCTCTTCTTGCATAGTTTCCCGACGCATCGCATAGGGCTCTATGGAGATGCCACTGGCGTCTCCTCTGCCTACCTTTCCCCCTCACTCTCGCGCCGTGCCGGCTGGTTTAGTTTTTTTCTTTTTCTTCTTTCTTTTTTTTTTTGTGTGTTTTTTTTTTTTTTCGGCACGTAAGTGCGGACTGGGCTTGAACGCGTTTTGGACCGTCATCTGGGCCATTCAGGGGTTGGCATCATGAATGTCGATTTCCACAAACCGTTAACAGTATCTACCAGATTTCTTCATTGCCGGGCATTTTATTTTTTTTTCTTCAGTCAACTCCAAAAATGCGCAAGTGTGCAGTGAAGTTGTGCTCTGATATAGTGTGTGCTGGCATGCGATTTTCGTTTGGGTACGTGACCAGTGGAAACGAAAGCCAGATCTGTACTGACAGTCACGTGACAAGACTTTGCGCCCCGATCTACCGAAAGCGCTAAGGCGCTGGAAGTTGGTGTTATGGATGAACTGTGATGTTGATGCGAATTTTTTGGTTGTGCGCAGGTGAGCATGGGTTACAAAATACGAAGAGAAATTGACGAACCTTAAAACAATCTCGAGTGGTCGCGGAGCAGTATGGATGCTCTTAGGAAAGGACGCAGGCCTGAAATCACCTGGAGAGGGGATAGTGTAGCGGCGCCTCTGAGGCGCATGCCAGGGCCCAGGACCCATGGAAGACGACAACGCGCTTGCAAAATGCAATAATGGTACAATTCGATCCGTTCTAGACGCCATGGGCTTCGCAAATTAAACCCGTAACAATATTTTAAACAAACCAAAATTATAACAAGCACATCTAAAAGGAATGATATTTCCAACATGCTTTCATATTATTTTTTTTCTTCCGTGTACATTGAGTTTTGTAAATGCCCTCTTTAGCGTCATCGATGTGCAGTTAATAGCATTTTGAAATGCGCAAATTAATGTATGAATAATTAAACTTCTCAACCTCTCAAAAATTAAGTTTTGTTTGCGGCTCTTGAGCACTGTCACCTTGACCACACTGATTCTGCGGCTGGAGATTGAGCTGGAAAATCTAAAAACATCGAACAAAACGTGAGTGGTCGACGTTGCCAGCACGTCTTGTATGATGTTTACGACATTGAGGTGTGAACGCGACGTCGCTGAAACGTCACTGACGGGGCAATAATGTAACGTCACCCTGGACTTCATTTTAACTTTGAAGACACGTGAGTGTTCGACGTTGCTAAAACGTCTTGTCTTGACGTCGTGGCGACGATGACGACGTCAAAGTTGAAACGGGACGTCGCCAGCACGTCACTGACAGGACGATAATGGGACGTCATTTATAAACTTCAGTTCAACGTCAAAGAAACGTGAGCGTTGGACGTTGTGAGAACGTGGTGCATCGACGTCATGGGAACGTTGACGACGTTTGAGTTGAAATACAACGTCGTCACAACGTCACTGATTGGACTCTAATGGAACGTTATATAAGGACGTCACCTCAACATCGAAAAAACGTGATCGAAGTCATGCGGGACGTCACGGACGTCCGGGACTTTTTCTCGACGTTTCCAGAACGTTTTGTGTGTGATGCGCTAAGATGCGCGTGAGCCAAGAGATGCCGTTTCACGCGTTCCAAAGTAGACATCAAAAAGAAAAAAAAATTAAAGCGTCGCGACACAGGTGTTGTGACGTCACCACCCAGAGATAAGAAACGCGTGCCCTAGCGGTGGTGTCATGAATTTGGCACTTTCGATTTTCTTGTAACGTTGAGTTTGGCCGATTTCTGGCGTCCATAGGTATTTTTTTGTTCTTTAGCACCACATAAAATTGAAAGATCTCGACCAGCGTGCCATAAGTAGTGCTATACTCAATCAGGTGAGCTTGTACTACCCAAAATGAGGGCGCTACAGTTTTTTCAAAGCTTCAGCGCAGGAGGCCTATACCGCCGGCGCCGTCGCGCCTCGAGTCGGGCCAACTTTGCGCCCCCCCCCCCCCCCCCCCCCCTAGATGATTAGAGGGGGCGGCCGCCCCCCCCCTGCCCCCCCCCCCCCCCCCCCCCCCCCTGTGCGCACGCCTATGCGCAGGTTGGCTTTCGCCGTGCTTCTGTTGGGCGTTCGCGTTCGTGCTATCAAGGGAAGCAAACTCATTATACAGGGTGTCACAAATGAAAATTTACACTGTCTTTTTTACCGCAAGAATGAACTAGGCATCGCCGAACGCTCATTTTCCGCCCAAAGGTAGAGCTAGAGGTCACAACCAGATGCCGAAGTTTCAGCCCGATCCGATAACTTAATCAAAAGTTATAAGTGATTTTCTGAAAATTTCAATGGGAAAATGGACCCCATTTTCGCTCGTTTTCGGTTTCTGGTGCCATAGAGCCCCATGTCTTTGAAAACTCCGTCGGGCGCCATTTTCCCATTGAAATTTTCAGAAAATCATTTATAACTTTTGATTAAGTTATCGGATCGGGTTGAAACTTTGGCATCTGGTTGTGACCTCCAGCTCTACATTTGGGCGGAGAATAAGCGTTCGGCGATGCCTAGTTTATTTTTGCGGTAAAAAAGACCGTGTAAATTTTCTTTTGTGACACCCTGTACTTCGTCTCACCTTAGCATGAACTACAGTAGAATCTCGATAAACGGAAATCGCTTAAACGGAATTGCCGCTTAAACGGAACAGTAGCCCATAAGTTGGTTGGTTTTGTATTCAGATAAGGTAAAAAAACTTTCGGTAATCAGAACTAAAATTTGCGCTTCACCGTGTAAACGGAACCGAAAATACAACTTCTGGCAGACCCATTGCCATGAGCATCAGCCTTTTCCGGTTCCGGCTGTTTCTTTGTTGTTTTTTTTCTTGCCTCGTAAGCCTCGTTGGCCTCGCCTCGTTGGTAGTCGGCGCAACGAATGCAACACTGCTGTTCTTGATCAAGTCGTTCGGTCTCTGTTCGAGTCGCCTAGGTTGCAGCCGCATCGTTCCTGCCGTCGTGGTGCCTATCGTGCTTCATTGCCGCGTTGGTGTCTTCCAACTTCGGTGGCTCGTGAGCGCTCGCGAAGTTGAGGCCTCGCCTCCGTTGTTTCAATGGCAACACAGAAGCGGGCACACCATGCGCTGACGTTGGAAAAGAAGATGGGCGTCATTCTTGACTTCGAAAGCGGCTCATACTCGAAGACGGCGCTCGCGACGAAGCACGGCGTCCCGAAAAGCAGCTTAACGAGGATCCTGCACGACAAGGACAAGCTACGAGATGCATTCGAAACTTCACGATTGGGGCCCCAATGGAAGCGTCTGCGACACGGCGACCACGAAGAACTGGAGAAGTGTTTGGTTTTGTGGCTTAGGAGAGCCCGGAGCCAGAGCATTCCCATCAACGGACCACTAATCCGTGCCAAAGCAGAAGAGTTTGTTCTTCAGCTCGGGATAACGGACTTCTTGTGCAGTGAAGGCTGGCTGACAAGGTTTAAAGAAAGGAATGGCCTCGTTTTTCGCACCATTGCGGGAGAAGCTGCTGCAGCTGATGCAACTGCGTGTCGTGACTGGCGGGCAGGACGGCTGCCGGAGATAATGCGGCAGTTCAAGGACGATGACATATACAACGTGGATGAAACAGCACTTTTTTTTAAGCTCCTGCCATCAAAATCAATCGCTTTTAAAGGTGAACTGTGCACAGGTGGCAAACTCAGCAAAGACAGACTGACTGTTCTTGTTGGAGCAAACATGTCGGGCAGCGACAAGTTGAAGCTCCTTGTGATAGGAAAATCAAAAAATCCTCGCTGTTTCAAAGGCATCACTACTCTGCCCGTCACTTACGAGTCGAACTCGAAAGCTTGGATGACCCAAGCCCTCTTCAGCAAATGGCTGCACACCGAGGATGCGCGATTTTCGCGGCAAAATAGGAAAGTCCTTTTTCTCTATGACAACTGCCCTGGACATGGGACTGTAACAGGACTGAAATCGATTCAGTTGGAGTTCCTCCCAGCTAACACCACGGCAATTTTGCAGCCCATGGATCAGGGAGTTATCCAAGCCCTCAAGTCACGCTTCCGCAAGGGTCTCTTGCAGAGGATGCTCTTGTGCATGAGCCAGGATAAAGAGTACAAGGTGGACGTTCTTGGCGCCGTTCACCTCATTGCCGATGCCTGGAGGCAGCTGACTCCCACTAGCATAGCAAATTGCTTCAGGCACGCAGGATTTTCTTCAAGTGACCTGACATCTGACTTGGAGGACTTTGAATGCGACAGCGAAGATGCCCTTGAAAGGCAGGAGGTACTAATTGAGCAGTGTGCTTTAAGAGAAATCACACTGGACTTCGATGAATACGTGCAAGTTGACAGCGGCGTGGCAACTTGCCCCGACAACACTGTGCAAAGCATTGTTGACGAAGTATGCGATGAAGAGGAGGAGGAGGTGGAAAAAGACTCTGAAGAGGTAGCTGCCACAGAAGTTACCACACTTCATGGGGCAGAGTCTGCTGTGCTGTACCTAAGGAATTTTTTTCTTAAGGAGCCAGAATCGGAAGTGTTCCTCCAAAGCCTAAGTGACATGGAGAAAAAGATTCTGAAGATGAAGATGCAAGAACTCAAACAAAAGAAAATCAATGCATTTTTCAGTCCACAGTGATTAATTGCTGCCTAATAAACTTGTGAATGCTATGTAAAAACCTCATGTACTTTCCTTGCTTTCTAAAAAACTATGAGTTACATTCACCTCATAGTGTTTAGACATCCATAAAATAGTATTAAGAGAGTGTGCACACATGAATCGGCACTTTTTTATATCTCTCTTAGTAAACGGAACTCCTGTTAAATGGAACAAATTTTTTTTGCTCCCTTGGAGTTCCGTTTACTGAGAGTCTACTGTATTGTTGACCGCACATGCTAAAAACGCGAGCTAGTTGCTTTGGATGAAGCCCCGGCAGCTGCACGAGCGCTCGTGCAGTGAGTACTCCAGTCAAGGCAGTATGGCTAGCCGCTCGCGCTTGCACAGCCTTTGCAGTTAGTCCATGCTTAGGTGAGATGGAGTATAGTCCATGACCGAATATAGCAACAACTCTGAAACATGAAAATATTGGGTCTAGGAGAACTCGTCACAAGCCAACTCGTCATAGAGCATTTGAGGGTGGTGATTTTGGCATTACAGACCCAGAACACAGCGTTGGGGTCGTCTCGGCTACGCGTATAGGAATACCCTTTACACAGAAGCATGGGAGCACCACGCTGGGTTTTAGTTAGCTCTAGCTTACGAAACGCGGTCGTGCTATCTGAAGGTCCGAACATTTTGCCCCTATATATATACACACGTATTCGCAGCCGCTTTAACGGAAAACCCCCTTTGGAGTAGAGAGAGAGAGAGTACAGAGAAGAAGCCCCCAAAGACGAAACCTAACTGCTACGCTTCCTAGCATCCTGGTGTGGAGGTCCGCATACTTCAGGGTGACCCCTGTTTTGCATTGCGGAGTACGTTCCGACCTAGCAAAGCTTCCAAAAAGGGTCAAATTACAAAGGAGCGTCGAAAGTAAACACCGAAAAGCCGACCACAACCGCCCCCTGCAAACAAACGGAAGGAGGGGCCAAGTTTGAAACTGCGACAAGTTCGATGCGACCACTTCTCAGGTTGAAGCATTCCCCCCCCCCCCCCCCCCTCCCCCCCGGCTAAAAAATAGTCTGGGCCGAACTTGCCAAGAACGAGAAGGTCACTGCGATCACTTTCCCTACTACGGGTTCACCTCGAACGAGATGCCCTCTTTGACCAGTTCACCTATGACCAGTTTCCCTATGACGATTTGGGTGTGAAGAGTGGTCCTGTTTTCAACTAGAATATGCCTCCCGGATGAATCCCGCAGCGGGACAACGATCCGAAGCACACCTCCAGGGTCATAAAGGAAGCCTTCCAGCAGCATCAAGTCCGTCTTCTTGAATGGCCTAGCCAGTCCCCGTACCTGAAATCGATCGAACAGATGTGGGAGGGGCTCGAGCAAAGATTGGCTAATAAAACACGTCGGAATAAGGATCAGAAGTTCGACCAGTTGGCTGAAAAAATGGGCGCGCAACCTTCAGGCAACTATTGAAAAGCTTGTCGACTCCATGCCATCTCGTTGTAGAACTGTAATCAAATCTGGTGACTTCCCGACGAAGTATTAGTTACTGTTTTATTGCTTTCGAGTCACTGTCGTCCGTTTTTTGTTGCATGAAGTGACACACCTTCGTTAGTCAATTTGTATGATTCTCGCGATTGAGCGCACTATACCGTATCTGTGTTGACGTCTCCGATCCACATGAGTATGGGTAATGTACAGAACTTAATAACACATAGGATATTGAAAAGCTAGCCGATTATGTCCAGTATAAAAAAAAAAAAAGTTATGGTCGGAAAAGTGTTTCATTCGATAGTTATGTTCATTACGTATAACTTTTGTATGAGTTAACGGCTAGTTCTGCAACTTTGGCATCTTGTTTCAGACCGCTAGCGCTACATTTGGGCGGAAAATGAGCGTTCAGCGATGCGTTGTTTATCTTTGCAATGAAGAAAACACTAAGATATTTTTGAGGGACACGCTGTACATGGCGTGAGACTAGCAGCGCGAAGAAGGAATCGTCGTTTTTTTTTTTTTTTTAAATCGTGAAACGCTTTTTAACGAAACTCCCCAATCCCAATACACACTGCAGCGCAAGGGACAAGAACAAATAAAAGACGTAAACAGGACATGCGCTTGTCCTGTCTACGTCTTTTACTAGTGCTTATCCTTTCCGCTCCAGCGTGTATTATGTATAACCAACTCGCCGATCGGATCATTCTCCCTTAGTCCCTAAATTGTGTTCGTCCGTCCGTGAAATTTCCGCTGAATTTAGACAGGAAACTAAATAGGTGCATAGGCCACGTGACGTCAATTGATGTCATATGACCTGATGTCACGTGATTTACACACGATTTACGTTTACCCCACCAAAGTCGGCGGGGAAAGTGATGTCACGTGACCTGACGCCACGTGAACTATACATAAATTTAGTTTCCCGCTAAATTTAGGGGGAACATTGACGTAACGTGACAAGACCTTTTCATCTCAGTAGTTACCTGACCAGTGGACAGGGGGTGCTGACACTTGCGGCGCCACAAGGTGGCTTCAATTTAATTGGTTTCGGTTTCAGCGGGTTCGCGGCTGTGTTGGTGTGTTATGCTGTTTTCGACTTAGTTTTGCCATGGAAATGTATCCCTCATGGTACAGAACTAACGATAGAGTTGCAATAGGCCACCTTGAGAACTACGACGTAGTTACGAGACTAAATTGTGGACGTTCTAACAAACGCCTTCATCTGATCATGTTCCTCATTCGACCAGGTTCGCAGGCGAGACGACTAAAATGATGCCGGGGGAGCATTAGCGGTATCTACGAACGTACTGGACGTACAAGCTGATACTCGTTTCCATAAAAATAAACTAATGAAGAGACTAATGCATGGAGGCAGTGAAAAAGCAGATCGACGTTCTGACTAACAATGTTCTGAATCGCAAAGAGCAGATAAACTCGGAAGTTCAGTGCTCAATGTTCGGTTTTCGAGAACACCAACGTTTTGTGAAAATCGCCAACCGGGAAACCCCCCTGTAATGTCACATGGAATGCACAAAAGAAGCGATATTATTTCCATCGGTTTATTTAAAGAACTTAGGTACAGGAGAGATTTTTTGATGG
This sequence comes from Ixodes scapularis, assembly GCF_016920785.2. Taxonomy (NCBI): domain Eukaryota; kingdom Metazoa; phylum Arthropoda; class Arachnida; order Ixodida; family Ixodidae; genus Ixodes; species Ixodes scapularis. Next base: position 102,904,445 of record NW_024609846.1, read on the forward strand.
TGCTTCCTAGGCTGAGTAGGACATTTTTTCAACTGTCGGCCCTGCTTAAGTATTCGTTAGCAGCATTTCACAACGTTGAACTTAGGAAACTACTTGTTATACAAACATTTTCTTAAACGTATTGAGTAAAAAAGATAAGGGACAAACCCGTCGATTGGAGCTTGACGTCTGTCTTCCGTATAAATTGCGGAATGAAAATTAAATTGCAGAAGAGAATTGACTTCCAGCATGCTTGACACAACTTGAATGTCAAGCACCACTTCATGGATTTGTCTAAACAGATCTGTATTTGTTTAAACAGAAACGCTTTTTACTTTCAGCGGCGTCCAGAGTAGATCTGCAACCAACAACGCTGCACTTGAGTGATTTTCATGCAGACGGCTTCTTTTCGGCGTCACATATTGCGTACCTGGGCTGCTTTTGTCAGGCACTCACAAGCTGTCTTTGACACGTTTTTCACCCGGAGAGCACAACCCTTTTTGTGTAAAGAAATTAATTTAATTGGATATATTAGGAAAATTGAATGACTGCAGGCATGATATCGAGCACAGTCTCTAGTTTTTTTAAAGTCATCAATAAACAGATAAAGCGAATGTTTAAACCGCAAAACTGATTCCCCCAAATAATAATAAAAGAAAACTGCGGTGGCTTAGCTCGGCTATGCTAGGATATACGTAGCGTGAGCTTATACGCGCAAAATAAGAGGTGCTATCAAGCGTCTCCGGTGCAGCGTCAGACTTGGCTACTGCGCAACGGAGGCGGACAGCTGGGCACGCGGCGGCGCCAGTGCGTCTGCCGCGGCTATGACGTCACTCCTCTGGAACGTGCAGACCGGCGAGGCGCGCGCGGTGGCGGCGGAGCGCGCGGCGGCGGCGGAGCGCGCGGCGGCAACGGAGCGCGCGGCGGCGGCGGCTCCGGCGCGCCAGCTGTGCGCCGTGTGACGTCACTGCTCCTCGCGCATGCGCAGACCGGCGAGGCACGCGCGGTGGCGGCGGAGCGCACGGTGGCGGCGTCTCCGGCGCGCCCGCTGTGCGCCGTGTGACGTCACTGCTCCTCGCGCTTGCGCAGCACGGCTCTTTGGGAGCCACGCGAAACTGCTCAACCTCGGCCAGTGTAGCTAACGCTTCAAAAATTCAGCCTTTCCACGCTGGTGAAGAAGGAAGACCAGCGAAGCTGTACTATGGTGGCAATGAAGTAATGGCCGGCCGCAAGTCGGCCAGCCAGAGTGGAAATGCTGGGAAGGTTGCCGCCATCTATAAGCGACGGCGGCAACCAGACAACCGGCAAGCCGGTTTTCTGGTTGCTGCCGTCGTTTATAGATGGCGGTAGCTGTCCGGAGTGCTGTGTCGACATTTATTTACTGGTGGACACGATCCTGGGAACGCTAGTTCTTAACAGCTCCGCTGCAAAAACTGTTTTGGATTTGTTATGAACGTAGACCACAATGCTTTCATGAAACACGCGGTGACTCCTTTCATTGTCTATATTTGCCTTCATTAAGATACTAAATGCGTGATCATGAATATACCTTGCGGTTCTTATTGTGCCACTATCATTTAGCCGCTATCACTTAAAGGGCCCCTGAAAAGAAAAAAAAAGTTTTTTAAAAACAGTCTGCTTGGGACACGCGTGTCAAAAAATAAATTTTACGCGAAAAAAAAAAAATTTTTAGAGCAATATTGACTGCGCCAGACGCAATTTAGTCGGCAGTCACCTCCTTTCCACTTTTCTCCCTCTCGGCATTTCGGGCGCGTGGAGGAGAGGTAGTCCCCGCCTCTTCGTGATGGATCGGCTTGGCTGCTTTCCTGGCTTAGCTGCGCCCCGCGCGAGAGCCATTGCTACTTCCTGGCCGTGTTCCAAAATTTACTCGATCTTACCCCAGGGTAAGGGTTTTGTACCCTTGGCGTTCTAAAACCTACCCGCGTACAGCGTTTTTCAATCTGTGCTGTCATGTGATGCGATCCGCCGGAGAAACTCGGATCCGTTTGGAGATTTGGAACACAGCCCTTGGCCGCTGTGTCTGCCGGCCGCACGACGTACCGCGTCGTATCGTGCACGTACCGTGGTCACCGTGGTGCCGTGGTCTTACACACAGTACATAGTCGTCGCGGTGGACCCCGTCCTGAAGCGTCGGTTGCTTCAACGCTGCCAGCTGCTGGGCCTTCGCCCGTACGAGGACACGCCTCGCCAGCCGAAAGGCGTCCGCTCCGATCGCCGCGAGACAACCGCTCGCGAGGCACCCGCTTCGCCGCGGCGAAGCGGATGCCTCGACGAGTTCGTCCGAGCCGCACGATCCTTCAAGCCGCCGCGAGGACACGTAGTGGCAACTGATTTTTTTTTATTAAACGTTGAGTGCGGTGCCGCGTGCCTAAATAAACTCCTTTACGGGAATCGACATCTAAACAAAAATTGGCACTGGCGCGCGCCAGAAAACAAACAAAAGATGGGGTAAACTGGACACACGAATCGCGCAAAGAAGAGCAGAAAAACAGAAACCTGTCACCCCGCGCCACTTGCTAAGTACTTACGATGACTAACTAACACAAGCAACAAGCCCTCTTCAGAACGCGAGACGCGAAGACGGCGACCATGACAGAAAACAAAATGGCGAAGCTTTTGTTTGTTGTTTTGTTGTAGTATCCGAACGGAAGTTACGATTTTGTAAAACGTTTGTAAACAATTGCGACATTCATTCGATGGATTGTTTTTTAAACCTAAAAATATGTAATTCAAAAGGCGATTTCAAGAGATCACGAAGATTTTATAACCAACATCTAAGCTGTCACTCATTCTATTGGCCAGTGAGAAGCCGATTTGAATGACCATGGTTACCAATGAGAAGCCGAGCTGAATGACCTGGAATTTGCGCGCAAATTTTCAAATAAATCTCTGGCCGTCAATATTGCTCCAAAAATTTTTTTTTTCGCGTAAAATTCATTTTTTGACACGCGTGTCCCAACCAGACTGTTTAAAAAAAAAACTTTTTTTTCCTTTTCAGGGGCCCTTTAAGGACGTTTGCGCTGTCATAAATAATTGTCCTCTTAATCCTTGGGTGCCTTAGTCATCTACGTACTCAATGAGCGCCAGTGCTGACGCTGATTTCTTTTTTCACACGTATCCGGTACGCCGACGGTGCAAATAGTCAAAACGTGCTATAAAATCGAATGCAGAAGTTCAGCACATAACGATGGCATGCAGTTAGGTAGTAAAAATAATAAGCAAACGACGCTTCACTAAGCAAAAAAAAAAAAAAAAAAAAAAGAAAAGAAACGCTTTGAAGCGAGACGAAAAACACGAATAGAATGCCTTCGTCAGGGCGCGGAGGAAAGAGAGGAGCGACGATTTGAAGTCACCTCAAGGCGGCCGCGTCACGTGATTTCAAGATGGCAGCGCCCATGCGACGGAGGGTGAAAAGGTCTATACACCGATTCAGTCTCTCCCCTAAATTTAACGAAAAAATTTACGCCATATTACTTTAAGTTACGTGACTTCTACACAAATTCAGTTCGGTGTCACGTGACCTTAAAGGGGCCCACCAACACTTTTTGACCGGTTTGAAGTTGACGCTGAAACGGAACTCCAAGAAAGCAGGATCACCGAGGAAAAAAAATATTAGAGAAATTCGCAATATTTTGTGAGTTATTAGAAAACTAAATATTGCAGAAAACAACTTTAAATAAGCAAAACATTGCGCTTCATGACGTAAAATGAAACAGTTTAGCGATTGGAGCAAAGCGGTCGGCCAATGGGAGCAAAGCATCGGCCCGGGCGATTGGAGCAAAGCCGGCAAAGCGCCGGCCCGGTCGGCTCGTCGGCCATTAGGCCTAGCTGCAACCCTCGTAGCTTTGGGATCGGGTTGCCATCATTGATGAATTTACCGGGCTTATCGGATTTTGAGTGCGGAGCTGGGCGTCGCGCCGTACGAGGACACTCCACGCATGCGCCAGCGACGCGTCTCTGCCTCAGTCCGCTTCGACTGCCGCGGAAGACTAGACTCCCGCAACTGCGCCACCGGAGCCACCTCTGCGAGTAGGAGCTACAAGCTGGTGAGCGGTCCCGTTGCGCAAAAGCTGGATCCCGTCGCCGCACTTCACTCGAACAGTGAAAAGTCTGTCACAGCATTAAAAGAAAATAAGGGTTCCCCTGGCTCCTCTTACTGCTTTTAGTTGACCGGGACCGGGGGCACACAAGTGAAAATACGATGCGCGTTGACTACACGGATCACTTGTCGTCTGCTCGCGATGGTACGTCGCGGACGCCGCTGGGAGGCGCGCATGAGCGACAAGGCGTTGTTTTCGCCCTTTTTGAACTTTGCTTTGCAACTTTATTAGCTCTATAAAAATGACTTGTTAGAGAAATAATGACGGTTAACGTGTGATATACTTTATTTCGCTTCAAAATTCCTGGGACGGCTCTCGCCAATCACGAAACCCAGAGAATGTGACGTATAGTGAAAGGGAGCGCCGTTATGCGCGCGCATTCGGCACCTCGCGGCGCCACCATCGGAGGAGGTGTTTCCGAGTTGCCAAATTAAAATATGATGCGCTAATATTTTCGAACTCTTTCGTTGTGTACTGGGTTTCCGGGACCACTAGCGTGTAGAAACCGCAAAAAAAAGTCGACGCTCAAATACTGTTGGAGGGCCCCTTTAACACCTTCAGTTTTCCGCAAAATTTAGCGGAGAAATTGACGTGGCGTGACCTGGCTGCACGTGACACATTAATACGATTTCCGCACTAAACCCAGCAGGAAAATTGACGTCAAGTGACCTATAGGCCAACTTAGTCAAGTGAGAGAGAGAGAAATTAGCATTTATTGAAAAGAAGACAGCGAGGTCAGCCAGCGCTTTGTGCCGGCTTGCTACGCTGTGAAAGAAGATGAAATAATAAAAAAAAAATAGTATAGACAAAGATAGCAAAGATACGAAGAAAGAAGATAAAAAGATGAAAAGAAAAAAAAAAAAAAAACAAATGCGCACGCACACAATACACCACACACATACACCCTCACAAAACTGTTACGTTGGCAAGTGTTGGCTCACTTTGCAGCACACTGGACTGCAGTTCCTTAAAGTGTTTGTTGAAGATGTGTCTTCTTAATGAAATGTAAAAGCGCTTCAGTGGCCTTATAACTATATGTAGTGGAAGGCCAGGGTCCAAACAGAAGCTTCAAGTCCACCTGGTCCTCTTCCTTTAATTTCAGGCGAGTCTTCAGTGCGGTCCTTTCAATACTGTAATCCCCGCAGGCACACAGGACGTGTTCGATGTTATGAACTGTTCTACACGATCAACAATCGGAAGATTCAGCTTTGCCAATTTTATGAAGATAGTATTTAGTATATGCAACATTGAGCCGCAAACGATGTAACACCGTCTCAAGTTTCCTTGGTAGTCCTCGTGGTATCCGGAATTCGAGTTTAGGATCAATACGGTGAAGGCTGTAATAGTGATATTGCGGATTTTCCCATAAAGATAGTGAGATTTCATTTCCGATAGATTTGATTAAATGATTTGCATCAGATCTTGAACACAGAATAGGTACAGAAATTGTGCTCTCGTGGGCGTCTTTAGCGGCTCTATCGGCGCACACGTTTCCAATTATCCCGGAGTGGCCCGGAATCCACTGCAAGATGAAGTGATGTCCCTGATTCGATGCATACTGAATAGCCTGTAAAATATCATGCACTAGTTGTGAGTTAATGCTTTCTTTTCTTATCGAAGATAGAGCGTACAACGCAGACCTGGAGTCGACAAGTATTGCCCAACATCGTGGGCTTTCAGTGCCCGCGTGTACAACAGCTGCACGAATAGCTGCTAGTTCTGTCGCTGTTGATGAGGTGGCGTGGCTTAGTTTAGCCTTTATGTATGCGGCTGTGGATGGAATGTATACCCCCAGGGCTGAAGATGTGGGAATTGTAGAACCATCGGTGTAGATATGGGTAAATGACTCGTAAGTTCTTTGAATATATTCGAGAGATATCTGTGTAATTACCGGGGAAGGTACTGAATTTTTTTTAGTGATTCCTGGTATGCTTGTTCTTATTTCCAAGTGAGGATACTTCCAAGGTGGATATTGTGGAAGCGCAGCTGCCTCAATTGAACTTGGCATATAGGCTTTTTAGGGCCGGTTGCACCAACGCCGCTTACCTTAACCCAAAGCGGCACTTTGCTAAGCCGGCTTAGCGCCCTAAACCGAGCTCAGGTAAGCACGGGTTTAAATTCCGGTTGCACCAAGGTTAAGCCGGCTTTACAGACGCGCCCCTAGCTAAACGCTGGATTTGCGTAGGGAATCTAGGGACAAACAGAGCAAACTAGGGAACGCTCAGAGCGACGAATACGATTGGCGGAGAGGAATCACGTGATGTAAAAAAAAAAAAAAAAAAAAAAAAACTGCCGTAGTAGTCGTCGTCGGCGTCTGCTTTTCGCTGTATTTCTTCGGTGAGTAACAAATTAAAGGTCTCCAAATTCAATCATTTTTTCGTTTAACTTCCAATAACAGAAGTCAAAGCTTCAAATAAACACGAATGCTCTTTACATCTGTGATTGTGTGTTTAATATCGGTTGATAACAGGATATTTTGACAGTGGTAGTAGTTTTCGTGCTCACATTTTGAGGCGAAGGAGCCATCGGGGGCCCCAAATCTCACCGAACGCGAGAAGGACACTCTACTCGCTACATCGCTGAAGACAAAACATCATGGATATAAGTAGGCAGGTAAGATGACTACTAAAACCAAGTCAAGCCTGAGACCGATGAAGTTCAAAACAGTGACGAACTCGCCACGGCAGCTGCGAAAATGCCCGGAAATCGTCGAATAGAAGTCGTCGAGAGGTCAGGTCACGAGACCTTGCATCGACGGTACTCGTTGCTATCAGCAAGGTGACAGAACTGCACTGTACCGTCGTTGAACATCCGCTGCAGCCTCAAACGGACTTCAGTTTCACACTGTCGAGTTCAGAAAAAAAAAACTCCCACTAGTACATCACATCGCGCCGATAAGAACGGTCGTCTCTTCGCATCACCTGCCCCAGCCTGCCCCGATACAGCAATGAACGAGTCTAACATAGTAGTCGTTACGATTTGTCGTCGCCACGAATGAAAGATATAAAGCAAAATATTCCTAAAAAATCGCGATCACCAAAAAAGTTACGGAGGACACAACAAGGCGCAACTTTCAACTGAATTTTATTGAAAACGTGTTCCGGTATGTAGTCTCAACCATCGTCACAATGACAACAAACGACAAAAGTAAAGAGAAAACACCATCACAGAGCCGTGCACAGAGCACAACTCGGAAACAACAGTATCTCGTTCTCAGGAAACGAATGAAAGATATAAAGCAAAGTATATGAAAAAAAATGCGATCACCAAAAAAGTTACAGTTATGGAACGATACAGTTTTCTGAAGCCAAGATTCTACTCGCGAGATAAGGAAAATTCACTGAAGATTGTCTCAAAACTCAGAAAACGAAAGAAATTGAATTTTCGCTGTTTTATTACTTAAAAGCGCCGCAATCTAATGCAAACGGCAGAGGTGTCGACAATCAGCTGATTGCCGAGATCATGTACTGCCACTATTCAACGCGCTGATCAGATTGAAGGATACGCGCTGCAAGTGTAGATAAACAAGGTGGTAAATAACAATACGTTACAGCTATGCGAAAATTAGTAAGTACATACGAATAAGCTCGTTGACAGAAGAACCAACGGGAATACAGACGTGAGCCCCACAGCTCCGTACGTTTCTCGGTTAGGGCTAACACGCCCTGAAAGTGGAGAGCCAACTTGAAAACAGGGGTCGATAAACACTTCACGCGACAATATCTTGCATCCTTGTCACAATCGAAACTCATTTTGTCGAGACTTTCACGCTGATGTAGCCTAAAACACTTTGCACAACCAATTTCGTCCACCGCGTCGACCGTGACAAACCAGCCGCCATGTTTTTAATCCAGGATTAAGAAACAACCAGAAGCAAAGCGCCCAACGTTGAGCGCTTAAGTAAAGCGTAGTTCAGTGCTAGGTTTAGCGATAAGCGAGTTTGGTGCAACCGAACGAAACCGAAACTAAGCTTAAGTTCCCGGCTAAGCTCCGCTTTGCGCTAAGCGACGTTGGTGCAACCGGCCCTTAGTACCATTATAACTTGCGCAAAGCCAGATGATGGTCTGTATTTGACAATGTCTACCAGGTTGTGTTTATACACTCTGGTTTTGTGTCGTAGATGAGCTCGCAGTGTTTCTTGCGTCCTTAATATTGCGGGAGATTTCGCACGAGATTCCACCAGAGTTCCAGAGGTGGAGTTACATTTTGGCAATCCAAAGCAGGCACGAAGTGCTTGAGCTTGGGCGCTTTCAAGTTCTTTAAAACAAGACCGCGAGACACGTTGCATGACTGGCAAACTGTAGCGCATAAGACCGACAAATAGAGCGTTATACAGAGCCATCAGCGCCGATACAGAGCATCCCCATCTGGTTCCACTGATCATCTTGATTATGTGTGTAAACGAGGTGAGCTTCTTCTTTAACCGTTTAATATGGGGTCCCCACGTCATTTGCCTATCGAGAGTCACGCCCAAAAATGCATGTTCGGAGACATAAGGGATTGGGGTTCCTTCTGAGTTAATGGGGTATCTGTATGTTTGTTTCATTGTAAACGCCAACGCCGCAGACTTCTCTGGTGATATGTACAAGCCTCGGCTGCTAAGGTATCGTGCGGCAATGTTGGGGGCTTTTTGTAGCCTGGCTCTGTTTTATATATAAAGACTTGCTCGATGACCAGAAACATATATCGTCAGCGTATAAAGATACATGCACAGAAGCGGAGTACCTTCAGAAGGCCTATAAGGCATATGCTGGAACAGCATTTGGCTGAGTACCCCACCTTGGGGAACCCCCTGTTTGACCTCATGGAAGTCAGTGTTGCCATCTTGTGTTGATATATAGACTTTTCGTTCTTTAAGGTAACTGGAAATCCATGTAAATAAGCGCCCTCCGAAACCAATCGCCTTCATGTCGGAAAGTATGGCCTCGTGCTCTACCGAGTCGAAGGCTGCTTTTATGTCAACGAATACTGCGGTGGTGACCTGCTTGACTGATTTCATTTGCTCTATGCTAGACACTAGATCTATAACGTTGTCAATACTGCATCTGCCACGTCGGAAACCACTCATGGATGAAGGATAAATGCATCTATTTTAAAGATCCCACTCCATGCGTGCAAGCAGCATGCGTTCCATTATTTTGCTTATACAGCTAGTTAATGCGATCGGGCGGTATGAATTGATATCGAGTGGTGGTTTCCCTGGTTTGAGAATTGGTATTACACGAGCGATTTTCCAATCTTGTGGTATAATGCCAGTCTCCCATGAGGTATTGAATAAAGTGAGTAGGGCGCCATTCTAGCAGTTTCCCCCAAGTGACGTAAGGCTGAGTAGCGTATGCCATCTGGGCCTGGACAGGACTTAGTGTTGGATGTAGCAAGTGCTATGCCTAGTTCCTTTAAGTTGAAACGGTCGTCCATTGAATTACATGCACTTACAGGGACGTGACCATCTGGGGCACCCTTGCTGTGATTGTTACCGGAGAAGCAGCTTGTAATCTTGATGCAGAACTCTTCAGCCACGACTGTTTCGGATATTTGGCGTCTCAAAGAAATGGCTCTGTAGGGGTGAATTTGCTTTGGCCTTACGCTGAGACTTCGCGTGATGTGTCATATTCTGGTAGTTGGCTTCCTGGGATCAAGGCCGGAACTCAGTGACCTCCAGCGTCTTCTTGAAAGTTTGTCTAAGTGCCGCTGTACACGTTTTTGTGCTCGTCTGGAAGCGTGAATATCCTCAACCTCTTTTGTTTTTCTTGCTTTTCGTTCAGCCCTTCGACGGATGGCACGAAGACGCTCATATTCTCCATCAACCGTTGTCTGCGGGTTTGTCACGTTGAAATATTTCGTTGCTTCTGAGGTGGAAGATGTTATGGCATTCACAAAGGATTCTGTTCCAGTGAGCACAGAACGGACAGATTCCATTTTTTCTTGAAATATTTTCCAGTCGGTAGAAGGTACCGAGAAGCGTTGTTTGGAACAACGCAGACCTCTCACTGTGGTGTATGTCGGTGCATGATCACTTCCGTGAGTTCTAATGTCATCGAACCATGTAATTCCTTCAGCGAGAGCTGAAGATGCAAATGAAATATCTAAAGGGCTGTTCACTGATGCACCTCTAAAGAATGTTGGACTTCCATCATTGAGTATCACGAGAGTATGATTTAGCGTAATTCCAAGTAATGCCCTTCCTCGAGCACTATTCTTCGTACTTCCCCACAGTGTGTGGTGAGCATTAAAATCTCCTGTCAGAAGACGTGGTGGCGGGGTTTGTTGGAGAATAGCTTCAAGTCTCTTTGTGTCAAATTCTGCTTGAGGAGGTATATAACCAGTTATAACACTGAATGAGATATCGCCTTTTTTATAGTCACAGCAATATATTCATTTGTCCTATGGGACTAAATATTGTGCTCAATAAATGTGAGATCTTTTCGAATGCCGAGTAATAAGACCGGTTTCTCTGTGGGAGTGAAGAAGCTCATAACCAGGTAATCTGATGTTAGGTCCTACTCTTGATTCCGAAATTGCTACTACAGGAAATTTGTGTTTGAAGAGGAATTGCCGAAAATTTGACAGCCTATTTCGAAAACCTCTTGCGTTCCATTGAAGGACAGTGGCCTCACTTCGTAATTTATCTAGTGACACCAGAGCATCACGAATGGAAGGACAGCATCAATCATCGTAATAAGCGCCTTAATTATAGACGAATCCCAAAAGCAAAGAAGATTGCGGATGACATTGACGACTGTCTGAATCTTGGTCTCGGCCTTCAGGCATAGGTGGTTGCTGTCCTGTAGACGTCTTTTCGGGCTGTTTGGTTACTTCCTCTGATTTATCAGTGGATTTTGAAACTTCTGGGGAAAGAGTTGGAAATTTGTCTTTGCTGTTCCGCTTGAATAAGGGATTACTCATGTTTTTATAAGCGTATTTCTTCGGGTTTCTCGGGTTGGACTGCTCTGGAGATGAGGCGTCTTCGCTCGTCGGGAATTCTTGAGCTGCGGATGGTTTGTTTTTCTTTGACGCAGTCGTTTTAGGGGTCTCTTCCGTCAGTTGTTCTTTTGATGCTAGCAGAGCCGCTTTCGCTGACGCATAGCCAACTTTAGATTGCCTCTTCTACCGGTCAAAGAGGAGATGTCGAATCATGAGCTTTGCCGCAGTTCGTGCAGAGGGGTTGTTTGCATTGCAGCCGGTGCGTTCATGTGGGCCACACCCCTGCCCTTTCCGATCTGGATGAATATCGTACCGGTGTGCGGTCGTGTATCGCTATTGCGTGAGCACGTTAAAGACCCCAGGTTAGCAGTCATACTGCACTGGCAAAATTTCTCATCTGCAGTATAAACCAGTGTCGCGCCATCTTGGCAGACCGACCTTACGCTGTATAAATCACTAAACGTCCAATTTGACTTTGCGTTAATGTGGTCCCCCGCAGTGTGTGCAATGTGGCTCTTTCGTGCACGCGGTTCGAATGTGTCCAAACCCATTGCATTTCGAGCATTGGCGAGGTTTCTCTACAAACGGTTCCATCCTGTATCTTGTATATCCAATCGTGATGTATTCCGGCAAAATGTCTGTGTTGAGGACAACCTTAACAACTTGGGACGTGCCTAGCCGACGAAGGGAGATAACAGGCGCCGTAGCTCGTATAGCCACCTGAAGTTCCGTGTCGTTTATGTCTGACGGCACTCCGTATACAACTCCGATGGCCGATTCACGGGGAAAGGGCTCGTAGGCCTGCGCAGGGATGCCTCCGATGGTGGTCAGTGCAAGCAAAGCTTTTGTCGCATCTCTGTTTCTCGTGTCTATAGCAAGTAGATTTAGCCTTCAATTTGGCCTGACAAGGATGATTCCATCTGGGGCAGTCATCTCTAGCTTCTCGGTGATTTTCAGCGGATTGATTGCGGCGATTATTTTGGATGGATCTTTTGGCTTCAGTACCACTACAAGGTGGGGATGTTCTTGTTTCGTGTTCCTGACGGTCTTATTACTTGTCTCGGAGCTGCTGGAAGCTTTGCGTTTTTTGCGACTCTGGACCATATTATATGGGTCGGAATCGTCACCGGGATCGTCAGAGATGCTCTCGTAGTAGGAGATTGTGCTCGAAGCACTTGACGTACCCATAGGCAAATCTTCCATTTCGACTGAAGGCATGTCCTGGCCGGAGGAAGGGCCGGCCTCGGCCATGGCAGATGAGCGATCGACTCAATTCGAAGAAAATGTTGCGTTTAGCTGGCCAGGGAGGTGAGAACTTTGATTAAAAAGGAAAAAATATTGAGACGAGCTCAGGATCAGCAACGATAAGTTTGACTTCTTCCTTCCTCTTCCACTTAGTCAAGTGGCCTATGCATGCAGTTCCCGCTCAGTAATAATAATAATAATAATAATCGTTTATTTCACCATAAGATTTTTATGGTGGCGACCAGGGACAAAAAGCTGTAGAAAACAGCTTGACGAGGTCCCCAACCGCCTACAAGCAGCAGAGCAGCGTGATACTCACAGTATAAAATACATACAGAGCACAAGCTATAGAAAGAATAGCAGAAAAGACCTTCGTCATCACACACTTTGTTAAGGCTGATTCACAGGATTGTTAACTTTTGTCACTTTCTAGCTTTTGAAAAAAGAAAAAAGAGACGTGATACAATCGCGACATAACTAATAAAAAACAGGAGAAAAGGATTTATGCACACGATCGACATCAAACAGAAGGGTCCGAATATCCTTGACAGATAATTTCTCCCAATCGAAGTTTTTTTCGGGAAATAAATTTAATAATTTCGGAATAGTGTATCTGAGCATTTGTGTTCCGTAGTTCGTTCTGGGAGTGACCACCTCCCAACAGCTCGCAGAACGAGTAGGATAAGGATGAACATATTGGGAAAGGCGTCCAAGGCTCACTAGAAAGCTAGTATTTCTAATTTCTTCCACTTTTAGAGTAGTGGAAAGTCTGTAGTCGTAGAGAGAATATATACTAATAATGTGAAACTTCTTGAATAGATTGGCTGTAGGATGATCAAAATCTACATTCGCGATTGCCCTCACGGCTTTTTTTTGCAAAATATTTATTTTATCAAGATTTGCTATTGTCGTCTTACCCCAGACTAGGTGGCCGTAAATTGAATGGGAATAGAACAAGGAGTTATATATTAATAATTTAACATTTGTTGGCAGTACATAGCGGTTGCGGTTTAGGATACCGACTATCTGTGATAACTTCGAGGTAACGTAATTGATGTGATCGTCCCAAGACATATTCTCGGAAAAAGTGACACCAAGCAGTTTAAAAGCATTGACGATCTCAATCCTGGTTGAGTTTATTACGATATGTTTGGTGATATTTACAAGTTTGCTCTTGGGACGAAAAAGCACGGCTTTTGTCTTTGCAACGTTTATTTGTAACGAATTGATGCGGCTCCAGACGTTCAACTTAGAAAGCGCCAGGTTTGCCGATTCGAACAGCAGATCAACGTTTTCCGCAGTGAAAAGTAAAGTGGTGTCGTCGGCGTAGTTTACAAATTTTGCTTCGGAAGTAATGTTAACAATATCATTTACAAATATATTAAAAAGAAAAGGACCCAATATACTACCTTGTGGGACACCAGAAATGATTGGTTTTGTAGTTGAGGAGTGCCCATCAATACAAACAAACTGCATTCGGTCTGCCAGGTAAGATTTTATTAACTTCAGTGCGTGCCCTCGAATACCGTAAGTGTCTAGTTTTTCAATTAAAATTTTATGACTTCGGCAATCAAATGCCTTTGTGAAGTCTACGAAGATACCAAGAACCATCTTCTTTTCCTCGAAGCTTTGAAGTATGTGTTCTTTCTGAACAAGCAGAGCAGATTCCGTTGACTTTTGTTTTATGAAACCAAACTGTGAGGCTGTTATTAAGTTATACTTATTAGAAAAGTTAATTAGTCTTATATGAAGCAGTTTCTCGAGTATCTTCGAAAACACAGGTAGTATCGAAATTGGCCTATAGTTTCCCATATCGTTAACACTCCCTTTTTTATGTAGGACGGACACCTTTGCTATCTGCATACGTTTAGGAAATACACCTGTGGTTATACAAAGATTAAATATATGGGTTAGTACCGGCGCCAACGCATGAACAACATGCTTCACTGGCCTTATCTGTATGCCATCGGCATCACAACTACCACTATTTTTAAGTTGCAAAACTACAGAAATTAATTCGGCGTCAACGACTGGCTCTAAAAATATTGAGTTATTATTTCTGGTGTCACGAAACAAGGAAGAATTGACGGTGTTAGTTTTATCTGCAATGCTTATGAAATGTTCATTAAAGGCATTCGCTAACGCATGCCCAGTTAGTTCAGCACCGTCATTGACAATCTTTACAATAGAGCCGCGGGAGCGATTTCGACCTAAGAGGGCGTTTAATTCTTTCCATATGACATCGGCATGACCCTGCGCTGATTTGAACACGTTAAAATGATAGCTTTGTCTAGCTCGCCGCAGCTCTTTTGTCAAGCTGTTGCGGTATGTTTTGAAGACTCTTAGATCGTTTTGATCTCTGGACTTCGCAAATCTTGCATATAACGCATTTTTCGTACGAATTTTACAATGCAGTTCGGGGGTAACCCACGGTTTTTTAATGCGTTTAGAAGTTTTCATAGAATTGAAGGGAAAGTGTGTCAAATATTGCTCAGAAAACAATTCCATAAATATATTGTAGGCCTCTTCGGCGGTATCCTGGTTGAGTACGCTATCCCAATTTATATCTGATAGAGCAGTTAAAAAATGGTCTAGTCCATCAAGTGTTATTTTTTGAAACATTGTACACTGCTTCTTATTTGCCTCCCGTTTCATATATTTGTCAGAAATAAATATTGGGAGGTGGTCACTAAGATCGCAACATACAACACCAGCTTTTATATGCTCTGTCGAGCGATTTGATATGAACAAGTCTATTAGTGTTTTGGATTGGCAGGTAACTCGCGCGCAGTGTACCGGGGAACCGTACAAAAATCAATGTGTTTTACTCCCAGAAGCGACGGTTTTACTCCCAGAAACTTCTAAATAACTATAAACAAGTGCACCTTAAGTACTGCATCTCATGCATTCTAAGAACATTAAAGCTAAAAATCGCTGTCAATTTTTTTTTTATTTGAATAAAATATTCGCCCTTAAGACCACTAGGGTGGGGGGAGGCCTCATTTGAAACAATAACCTTAGCGGTAAAATTTGCTGCCGGCCAACACCTTTTCCAAGTAAAATGCAAAAAAAAAAAAAAAAAGCCCATGCAGGGTTTGCGCTAACGGTGCCGCACAATGAGCACACAATAGCACCGACACTTTATTCACGCAGCTTGGGGTTATGTCAGGATATAGAAACGCGAGATATGCAGTGAAGCCGCGTTTGCTTACCCAGAACACGTGGATACTTTTAAGGAATTCTCGCACATTATGAAGAGAAGCTTAGCCTGCCGTTCTCGCCGCACGGTTCGGCAGGTCGAATGCGACGCTACGGGCACGTTTGCCCCAGTTTTGCGGATGAATCGGGTTTGTGACGCGGCGCGCGCAGTTAAACTGAGTTGCAGGCTGTTGCAGGTCACCGACTCGCACGTGCAAACGAAACGGCCTACCTCGCTTGGGTAAACAAGAAACAAAAAAAAGAAGAGTTTGGGGAGAAAAGCTATAGGAGAGGAGAAGATGAGAGAGTGCGGCGGCGTCAGAGCGTCGATTTCTGATTCGAAGGATTGTGGGTAGACGCAAAGGCTAGCTGCCTTTTTCTACTCTCTACCTACGGTCTGCGTCCAATCAGAGCGAGAAAGAACGTCGTCTGCTCCTCGCGGAGGGCCTGACGTTCGGCGTTCAAACTCTAGAACCTGCACGAGGAGCAGACAACACTTTTGCTAGCTCTGATTGGAGGGAGGCAGTGAGTGAAGACAACCTTATGATACAGTGTTCTAGAGGGTGTAGTGGCAAGAGCGGCGCCCGCTTACAATGAAGCGCGTAAAGACGGTCGATGTAGATACCGCGAGTGGCGCTGGAGTTCTGTGCCCTAGGAGAATTAATGGCACGTGTGCGATGAACGAAGAAGACGACGAGGGTGACGCGGTACGCTTCTCCGAAATGTGGCACCGTAGAACTTCTTTCGCAGCCATTAAGCCTGCAGCCCAAGTGATAGCGTCGCTGAACGATGTGTCAGTACTGCGGGGGGGAGTCGACATTAATTAAGTAATCTCCCTCAAAACACGGGAATATTTCAAGTAGAGGATAGCACACACTCTAGAGGCATTAGTCCAAAGGCAGAACTACAATTTACTATACTTCGTTTCACCTTATGTTGTACCGCAGCGAAGGCTAGAAGCGCGAGCTCATAGCGTTGGCAGCTGCTCTTAATTCACGAGAGCGTGCGCTGCCGAGATGTGCCCCAGAGCAAAGAGCTCGCGCTTGTAGCCTTTCCTGCGGTACATCATAAGGTGAAACAGAGTATACAGAACAACATTAGCAGTTGTTTCGCACCGCGAAAAGCTCCAGTCAAACCACAGTAGTAAGCGCCGAACAGCGCTGATGATGGGGCTGGCTGGGGCGCGCTCCTAGGGCACAGAACAGCAGCGCCATGGTGTCGTCTACGCGCAAAATCTTCACAAAGCGGCCGCCGCTCTTGCCACTACAACCCCCTCTAGAACACTGTACTTATGATGTACCGCTGGAAAGGCTACAAGCGCGAGCTCCTTGCTATAGGGCACATCTCGGCGGCACAAGTTCTCGCACATTAAGGGCAGCTGTCAACGCTATCAGCTCGCGCATCTAGCCTTCGCTGCGGTACAGAAACGGAGTATTGGGCAGGAAGGTGAGCTGCGGTACAGAAACGGAATATTGGGCAGGAGATCGAACTATAGGGGGAGCTTCATCGAGCTTGTTGTCCCCACAGCCCGGTGTTTACTAACACAGAATAACAAAGAAATTGAGCCTCGCCATGCGCGGTCTGGACACGAGCGCTTCACTCTTACCAGTGCTTTGGTTGCACGAGGAGCGGCCATTTGAATCGTCACCATCGATATCGCTGATCACAAACAAACAAGAAAATTCGGTTTGTTGTCCCCACAGCTGAAGCGTGCTGCCAGAGGCGTGACTGTTCGGTCTCCTCCCATCCTCTATCCACAATCCTTCCAATCAGAGTTCGACGCTCTGGGGTCGCCGCACGCTCTCATCTCCTCCTGCTGGTGGTCATTCCTATACTTTTTCTTGTCGAGAAAAATGAATTCGACGGTGTGAAATGTTTGTTGCAGTATGGCGCCTGGAACGCGTCGCCGACCGGTGTGACTAGCTTGGTTCAGCGTCTCATTTCACCAGGGTGTCAACACGTGACGTCACAAAAACCGGAGTGTCATGCCGTCGGATGTCGCGATCCCGGTGGTTGGTCGTAGAAGTTCCGCGAAAGTGCACGAGAGTACGCGAGCGTCGCTGTCGTCGCGGCGTTCCAACGCCTAGCTGCCGAGCCTTCCATGGAGTGTCAGGCTGGAGAGTGCGACCTGCAGCGGAACAGGCATCGGAAACATTCACCACCACTGCTGTGGCACGCGGCCAGCGACAGGAGGACACGTCTATGATGTCATAAGGGGGAAATCGAGGTACCATCTTTTGGACGCGGTAAACACACAAGCCAGATACGCGTCCCAGGCACCATAGTTGCAGAAGGCATACGCGTTCAACAGCAAGGTCACCACAATGGCCGTTGATGTGACGATGTGATCCCAATGCGGGGCATATAATATGCGTCCCTGAGTACGCAGGAAAGCTCTCCAAGAGGCTCAACACTCAAGGGCATAATAAGAATGACGCTGTTCCGTCATCTGGGACTGGCTGGAAGCTCTTGAACTGCAGGCTTCCTTCCATTAAAGCGGGTCATCTTTAAAATTGATATACATGTTGGGATGAAATGAAAGCTCTCGTTCCTTTGGATGAGCTTCCGATTGTATGCAGAGAGAAGGAGAAGGATCGTTGGCATTTTCCCCTAAATCGTTTATTTTCCTTGTACGGCACCGGCTACTTTTTTAAGGAACCAGAGCGAGAGAGAGAGAGAGAGCGAGAGATTATAATACAATGAAAGGTAAAATACAAACAAAAAGTAAAGTAGCAAAAAAGAAAAAAAAAGGAATAACTGTTGGTGGCATACCTGGTTCCACCTTAAAGGAACGATTCAACGGTTATTGTACTTTGAGCAAATACCACTGAGAACGTATACCTGACCGTTAATGACCTGTGAAACACCTGTTCGTTTTTCACAACACGCAATCGAAGTCGCAGAAAAAAAATAAAGTAAAACTTTCAGCCTTTCCACTTTGGTGAAGAAGGAAGACTAGCGGAGCTGTACAATGGAAAGTAATGGCCGGTCGCAAGCCGGCAAGCCAGAGTGGAAAGGCTGCCGCCATCTATGAGGGACGGCGGCAACCAAATACGTGGCTTGCCGCCGTCGCTCATAGATGGCGGTAGGTGTCCAGAGTTCGCTGTCTTCATTTCTTTGCGGGGGACACGATCCTGGGGAAACTAGCTCTTAACAGCTCCGCCGTAAAACCAGCAGCGTTCACCCCCTCAACTTGCAGCCAGAACAAGCGGCGACGTGATCTGGAGTCGATTATATACCTCCAATATTGATCATAGCAACGCGCTCGGGTCGGCAAGGCACAGGACACGCGCTGAGTTCCAGACATTGTTATGGTTCGGCTATTGTCGTCATTGCAGCGATTGGACACGGGCCACTGCCCAAATGCTATTCGAGCTATCGATTATCACGAGCCCAAATCGAGTGCCCACGCAATGCTCGGGTCCAATCTATGAGCTGCATTCAAAATCGTCACTGGGGGATGCTGCGATCCCCCAGTTACGTCATCAAGTTTCGCGAAGGAGAGATTGGATGAAAACGCTCCCTTGTGTCTTTGAAATTACAAAGCAACGAAGGAGCCTTTGTACATTTTTGAAAACAAGACTGGACATATCGCGTTCATGGCATTCCCTCATTTCGTGGATTTTATGCGGAACACAGGCCACGCGAGGAAGGCAGGACCGCTTAGGTGCTGAGACTATAGCTTCAAGCTCCGATAAGGTATGGTGACTTAGATTGAGCTTGCGAAAACATCCCTTTTGCGTGATTGTGACTCATGTTCCCAAAGTTCGTACAATGAAGGGTTTCCCTTCGCCTTCCCAAGAGCACCTTTTGTTTCCTACAATTTTCCCTAAAAATCTTCAAACAAAAGGGGTGATTTTACGAAAATAAAGATTTTCACACTGACGCGCAAAGCAGAAGGAGAAACGACGCGCGACAACAATGCAGACTTCAATGTAAAAAAAAAAAAAATATAAAAGAAGACGCTTTTTTTTCTTGTTCTATATTTAGCTTAGTTACGGCAAAAACGTAGATTTTTTTTTTTTTTTTGTCAGTCGGCAATTATTGCTTTAGCGAACACTGTTTGTAATCGAACATTTATATGCAGAGAACAGGCCAGGAAACT
Source organism: Ixodes scapularis (assembly GCF_016920785.2). NCBI lineage: Eukaryota > Metazoa > Arthropoda > Arachnida > Ixodida > Ixodidae > Ixodes > Ixodes scapularis. The sequence continues at coordinate 102,924,017 of NW_024609846.1, forward strand.
AACTTCGAGAAGGATGACCTCTCCAAATGTCAACAAAGTGTCCCCCATCGTTTATTTCCTTTCTGAACGCAACTTACTTGAACAAGGTGCGACCAGTGCCGTGGCTATTATGTGGGCTCTCTTTGTTATCCATTCACTCATTTCCGTATCCAAAATTCATTAATGGTGAACCCCCCGTATAGGGAATATGGATTGTAGTTAAACGATGCGTCTAAGGTGCAACGACACCCTCTTTTTTTTTTTTTTTTGTCGAAGAAATGTTTTGAAATATGTATCAGTGATGTCCTGCTCCTTATAGTTAGTCTACACAAAAATAGCCCGACGATGTGGTTTCTTTTTTTTTTCGTTTTTGTTGCGTGCTAATAAGCCATTCTGGTAAACCAGATTTGCGACTGTAAAATTGCGTGTGTCACTGACGTCGATACAAATTGCGCAATGCAGAAGTATCTTGAAAAGTAACTGAAATACATTTCTGAGTACTTGCAGTCTACTCAGGATACTTTATAGTGAAAGTAACTTTAGTAGTATTTTAAATACTTTACAAAGCAGGTATATAGTAACTTAACTTAAATACTTTTATCGAGTATTTTGTCCAACCCTGGAAACGAGTACATCTTCATAAAATAATATGAAGCTAATCTAAGGCGCCACATACATATATCTTAATTCAACGCACGAAGGGGAACATGACTGACGTCGCGCAAAAGGCCGGATTTTCTTTTTCCCGTTTTTTTATTACGGTTTTTGAGGCAAATACGAGTATTGAATAACCATAGCCCGAGCACGCTAGCATTTCGACGTCATCACAGTGAAACCGAGCGCAGATCGGAAACGCGTTCTGCGCGAGCGTTCGGATGGGACTCGTCTCCGGTCAATGCGTCGGTCGAGGTCGCTCAGCGGCGGGTTCGGGCCCATCCGCTGAGTTGACGCCATCCAAGTGTCGTGACGCTACGTGAAAATAGTGGAGGCTTTTCACGGACTTTCCGTTGTCACACTGCTCATACTTTGTAAAAAAAAAAAAAAAATAGTCTGCAAACACGAGTTACCGCAATATCCTTGGTGGTTCGAATGCCGCGTGCCCAAGTTTCCTCCTCGAACTCATTGCCACGCGGCATTCGAAGCGCGGATCGCGCGGTGACTCGCGTTCGAATCTGTTTTCAGACTGTATCTTGTATGATGTAGCATAAGCAGTGTCACCCCGGCTTAAGGAGCACAGGGCGCAGCGAGTCTGCGGAGCATATATATCTTGTTATCACTCCGCAGTCAATCAGAGTGCGGCATTACCCGATAAGAAAGCCGAAGAAGGAACCGAACGTAAAGGACACGACCTGCGTTCCTTAAACTGTCAATGAGAATAGGTGCTGTTGCTCAAACACGGTGGACTCGAATGAAGAAGCTACAAAAGAGCACTTGGTGGGAAGCCTCAAAGTGTGGCCAGGGTTTCTCGAACATATATCTCTCTTTCGGCGGTACACTCGACGGTGCATCTGAGTGATTCCAGGTTCGCGTCCCCGTTGTGCTCCCAAAGGCGCTCCCTCGTAATGCTCCGATGACGTCACGGCTACGTACGCTTTCAGGTATGCCGGTGGCGCTGAGGCGGTCCAAGGCTCACCTAGGCAGCAGGAGCTCCCGGCGGCGGCGGCGGTCATGGCGCGGGATGCCCTTGCGAGTTGTCGATCCAGCTGCCAAGCGGGAATCCGCCGCCCGACTGGGAGGAGGAACAAGCTCCATCTTCGAGCAGCCGAGCAGCGGTGGTCCGTTGCTCGCTGCCCGCTACTGCGGCTGCTCACGTGACCCGCTTTGCCCAGTTAAGAGGGAAACAACAAAAAAAGTAATTTGAGGGCTGTCGCCGTATTCTTATCTCCGATTGTCCGCGAAGGACACCGCACTTGACGGCGGACGCACCAACTTGGCAGCCGCGTCTGTTTTAATATTCAAGAGGCGCCGTGCACGCAGAGTAGATCGAGCACCGCTCTCCGCGTGTGCATTCCCTCCGGGAATGGGCGCCAGGCGCCACTCCTACCTGCGGAACCGAGCCCACACGGACGGTTTCCACGGAATGTGCCGCTTCTTTGGGAGGACTAAACAGACAAAAACAAGAAGACGCCGAATTACGCGAGCGATAGTGCGGAGGTTGGCTCGACGATGGGACGGTTGGACGTCGCTTTCATCCTGGCTCGGCCGTCGACTTTAATTACTGTAATTGAACGGGACTCGCATCACCGTGGAAACAGCTTCTAGAGCCTGGAATGCGCGCTCAGTGTGTGGCGTGGGGTGGGTGTAGCCAACGACTGGTCCTGGTGCTTCTTCGACTCCGGTGACGTCATTGACAAAGACCCGGCTTCGACAGTTCCTTCAAGTCGTGTTGTCGACCGTTGCGGCCCTGCCCCACGTTCCAAGGCACAGCCAGATCTCCTCAGGAGACAGAGAGTGGTCAGGATGAGTAGTTCTAAGATATTCTGACATCTTCGGGTCGTTAGCAAGCGCTGATAGGATGCTAAACGGGTAAAATCAGGTTTGGTGCATGTTTATACAGCGGGAAGCTCATGAGACCCAATGGGCGTCTGCTGTCTGCGCTGAAGATGATAAATTTATCCAGTGCAGTGCGACTGCTAGCCCCGGAGTACTCAACGGGCATCACGCAGGAGCGATACACGACCGCATGCCGGTACGTTGCTCATCCAGATCGAAATGGGCAGAGGTGGTGGTGGGGGGGGGGGGGGGGGGGGGAGGGAGTGAGTGAACCCTATGTCCCTGGGTTCTGCAGAGCGAACCCTCGCTCCGCCTGCTTCTAACTACTACGGTCCACCAACACACTCGGCCACCGATCCCTTTTATGCCCGAGTCCTACTAGAGCGACAAAAAGAAACAAACGACAACGACAAGCCTCAAACAAGAGTATTTTGCGGTTTGACAGGCTTTGTAGAAGGAAGGAGGCTATTCTCAAACACAAGCATCATGCACGCGAGGGTATTTTCCCCAGGCTTGCAATCACTCCTGCCTACTTCACGAGCACCGAATGGCTAAACGCCTGCCAAAGGTACCATCGCGAGCATGCTGCATAGGTTTGGAGGCTTGTCGCTGTCGTTTGTTTCTGTTTGTCGTTCTATAGTAGGACTCGGGCATTACCTGGAGATCAATTTGTCTTGATTGCCAAGAAAGATATGCTTCTTCGGCTCTCAACTGTCTAAGATGATGGACCAATCACCCATGTTGATACATGTATAGACGCTTCGCAGCAGCTGTGCATGGACGCCGCCATAACTGACCTTCAGTTTTTGTTTCCTCTTATTCCGTTTATTTCACTTCATCATTACCATAGCAGGCCAGGTTATTGCCATATTAGATTCAAGTGTGTCCTTTTCTAAAGCATCGGCCTTTGTAGAGGATCGTCAACTACCGTTTCAGTTGCTCGGCATCTCGGTAATAGAAGAGAAGTTCAGCAATGGCGGCCGTAATTTGGCGCGTGTGTAAAGCGTCTATTCCGTTCAATATTGACCTCTACAGCAGCGCGATTACTCACCTAATCAATGTGGGGAAACGTGATGGCTGCTGCACGGGCATGCAGCGTATACGTGTGCGGTGGTGTATAAGAATAATCAGTGCAGAGGAATCTATGGCCATTTGACTTCTCTTGCCTTTGAACACCTCATTTCAAAATAAAGATTAAAGTAGAGTACCCAGTTTATGCGTCGTCTTCATCATTCACTATAAACCACGCACCACTCAGTGAAACGTTCTTTACTCTGATGGTGGTAGCGACAAGACGGGTATATCTTTCCTAGACTTTTTCACGATACGTCTATGGTCTGCAAAAAACGTTCATTCCTATTAGGTATTTCTGTTCCAGCATTTCGGCCTTATGAGGAAGAAAAAATCCCAAAATAGGGCTTATCAACATATGTGTGGCATCAGCGTTACGGCTATTATTTATATCGAATAACATTAGATATATTAGTATGCATGAGCACTATTTTTGGCAGGCATAAATTGTTTTTGTGTATAAATAGAGACACTAACGTTGCCGTTATCTAGATACGGTCCAGGTTGTTTTTGAAGAATAGTTGATGCCGCGCGTAACAATCACGTAAGGGCGCCTGGATGATGAATGTTCCTCGTATCAATCGGTCAAAAACAACTCCCTAAAATACTTTCATAGAGAGTAAAAAAAGAACACCTTGTAAACTTGGGATTTTACTGCTTGCAGTCCCTCGCATTAGTGTACGGCACACTATGCTAAGGGTATTACGTCGCAAGCATACACTACGCGACACAGTTTGCCCGAGCACGACATCGGCGCTGTTTCGCATTTTAATCGAACAAGGAACCGACGAGCATAAACTTTTGCAGCTTAAGTTGGTGCCATAAATTAGCGCGTTCCAGCATATTAGTAGTTTGGATAAGCCTTTCAATTCTAAAAAAAAAAAAAAATAAAAAAAAAATAAAAACGGCGATTGCTTGTGCGTGAGAAAACATGACTGAGCTTTAAGACAATGACCTAGGAAGAACAGACACCCCAGAGCGCTAACTTTCAACTGATTTAAATCAAGAGGTTCAGCGTAGAAACACACTGCGTCCCCGCACCACATCTCAACCAATCCGTGGCCCGGCCACGGACCGCAAGTACGCTAACTCTTTTTCCGCCAAGTCAATTGAAGCCACATTGACAATCTTGTCACATCACAATCTTGGTTGAGATGTGGTGCGGTGACGCAGTGTGTTTCTACACTGAGGCTCTTGAATTAAGCGGGGCATGACAAGATGGAGCGCTCACCGTTTCTGCTGTTGCAGGTTCTCGTCTTTCTGAATTCACTGTGCGGCGGCGCCAAGCCTGGACTACGCGACACAGCCAGATCTTCTACCGACTTCTTCAACACAACGGCGACACCAAACCCAGTACTGGATGCTTGGGCGACACTGTGCAGGCAACCTGGATCGTCTGCCACCGGCGGGGCCGTATATAAGGACGCCCCGAACGCATTCTTCTTGGGGCATGACACGCGCAAGATGGAGCGCTCACCGTTTCTGCTGTTGCAGGTTAGTTATATCGGACCACCAGTTAGTTGCCGATCTAGTAATTACTGTCTGATTGCTGTGTCATGCCCCACCGACACCCTAGCCTTTTTTCAATGTGTTTATGCATTATTTGAATCGTTCTTTGCTTCCTTGTTGTCTCACACCCAGCTGCTAGTGGCGGGCGATGTAGAATCTAACCCCGGACCTGTGACTGACAGCCCGGGCATACAGGAAAAAATATTGGCTAAAGTTCAGAGAATAGAAGATGGTCAGGCAGGAATTATTTCGGAAATAAAAACCCTAAAGGAACAACAAAAAGTCTCGGACGAGCAGATACAAAGACTAACTACGAAAGTTGCTGAATTGGAGGCCGAACTCACGGAATGCAAAGCCACGCAGAATACCCCTGCCTCCGAAGGTGAACTCACTGTCATTTCTTCAAAGTTGCATGATGTGGCATATAGATGCGATGACGCTGAAAATCGGCTTCGTCGGTATAACCTGCTATTTTATGGTATCATCGATGATGCAAATGAAACATGGGCCTCGTCCGAAGGGAAGGTGATAGATTTTTGTTCCCATCATTTCGAAAACAGCATCCACCCAGATAGTATCGAAAGAGCCCACCGAATTGGAAAGTTTAACACTGAGAAGAAACGCCCTATCATTGTAAAGTTTTCCAGATTCAAAGAAAAAGACCGCATCCTGTCTTCAGGTTTTAAGTTGAAAGGAACACCCTTTTCTGTTGGAGAAGACTCTTCTATCTCAGTCCGCCACGCAAGGAGGAAACTAATCGAATTCGCTAAGAATAAAAACGTTTCTTTTAGACTATCATTTGACAAACTAAAGATTGATAACACTATCTATATGTACAACCCTGACTCAGACTGCGTTGAACTCATGTCAAGATAGCTTAGGAAAAATAAGCCACCGATCCCACGACGTGCTCTTTCGACGAATTCTCTCCCTGTCATAAGCCCCCCTGCACTTACTGAATCATTCACAAATATACAAAGTGTGATACCGAAACGCGATGCATTCTCTTCATATCTTTACGACACTGATACTGACATCGCGATTCTTACTGAGACATGGCTGAAACCTGATATTAAAAATAAAGAAATCCTTAGTAATGGTTCTGAGTTTAACTTCTATCGCCGAGACAGACCGGACAGGCGAGGTGGTGGCGTGCTGATTGCCGTTAAAAAACAGATTCCTTATACGAGATTCCAAATGATTGTAGTTTAGAGATAATCTGGGTTAGCTTTTATTCCTCATTCCAAAAGAACATCCTGGGTGTGTGTTATCGTCCCCCTGACAGTGGCCCCGAATTTACCAACATACTTCACGATCACCTTTGTGCTCTACACCAGGCCTTTCCAAACGCGAACCTCTTTTTATTTGGTGACTTCAACTTTCCACTTATTGATTGGTCCACTCAAACTTCACAGGGTCAGCAGGAAATAAACTTCCTGGATGTATGTCAAAACTTTAACCTGGTACAAATTGTGAATGAACCGACACGTGGCGACAATATTTTGGACTTAGTTCTTACATCAAATCCCGAGTCTGTTCCTTCATTGTCAGTTTTTACCGGTTTCAGTAATCGTAAGTTGATCAATGTCAGCATTAATCTTCATACCGATACGTAGCGAGCAATGACTAAGCGAACTCGTGATTATAACAAAGCCGACTTTCCCTCAATTAACGAATCACTTTCTCTCTTTTTTTCCATTTTATGCTGATGGATTTCAAAATAGAACTGTTGAAGAAAACTGGCACCTGTTTAAGACCAAAATATCTGAACTGATCGATGCATTTGTCCCATTAGTCCACATTCACTCCAATAGCAACCAACCATGGTTCAATAAATCCCTTAAAATCCTAAGCCGAAAAAAGAAAAGACTATTTCGCCTTGCTAAACGGTCAAATGTTCCTGAGGCGTGGGCAAACTATAAAAATTGCGAGATAGAATACGACTCCACTATTATCCTGGCCAAAGAAAAATATTACGGCTCCGACTTACCCTCCCTTCTAACTAACAACCCCAGAAAATTCTGGAAAATAATATCACCGCAGGAATCTCACCAGATTATTTCCTTATCCGATGGTACCGGGAACCCTGTAGCTGATGCTCTCTGTCCCTCCGTTTTTAACGAATTCTTCGCATCAATATTTACTAGAGAGGACCAATCGAACGTTCCACCTGTGGCAGATTTTGATTACCCATTCATGAATCCCATTTCTATCACAAGTTCCGGTATTAGTCAACTTATAAGTAACCTTGATATATCCACGTCGTCTGGTGCTGATAACATCTGTTCTAAAATCCTGAAAAATACCAGTGAAATTTCTTCGCAGCTACTGTGCCTGTTATTTCAACAATCTTTGTCTTCTTGTTCCATTCCTGTGGAGTGGAAAATTGGGAAGATCGTTCCAGTCTCTAAGTCTGGCAATAAATCATCTGTAGCTAACTATCGCCCCATATCCTTAACCAGTGTCGTGTCAAAATTGTTAGAACATATAGTATTTTCCCATTCCATACGACATCTTGAAAGCAACAACTTCCTTTACAAGTACCAATATGGATTTTGGAAGGGCTACTCATGCGAAGCACAACTGCTCGAGTTCACCCACGATATTCATACTAACATGGACTCCGGCTCCAAAACCGACGCTATTTTCCTAGACTTCTCTAAAGCATTTGACCGGGTACCCCACTGTCGCCTAATAACCAAACTTTCTGCTCTAAACCTGGATTCCCTCACGCTCTCTTGGTTACGTAACTTTTTAACCCTTAGACAGCAACTTACTGTGGTTGGCAACTTTCACTCTACGACTACCGATGTAACCTCTGGTGTCCCACAGGGCACAGTCGTTGGGCCCCTTCTTTTTCTGATTTACATTAACGATCTTTCAAACACCGTGTCATCTACAATTCGGCTTTTCGCTGACGATTGTGTGTTGTATAGAAAAATTAACAACCAAACTGACCATGACATCCTACAAAGTGATATTAACAAGGTCCTCGACTGGTGTGTAAAATGGGAAATGCAACTAAACGTAAATAAATGTAATCTGGTTTCATTCACTAGGAAACACTCAGTCTCATCTTTCTGTTATGCCCTAAATAACGCTTCTCTACCTGCTGTCTCATCTTACAAGTACCTCGGCGTGCATCTGATCTCGAATCTGTCTTGGGTTACCCACATTAACATTACAACTGCTGAATCGTCACGTACTCTCGGGTACCTAAACGAAACCTAAAAGCCGCACCCGCGCCATCTAGCCTATAATACCTACGTACGCCCAAAACTAGAATACGTTTCACCTATCTGGAATCCTCATCACAAGTACTTAATTAACCAGTTAGAATCTGTCCAAAACCGTGCCGCCCGGTTCATATCATCATCTTATTCCCGATTTGCCAGCGTCTCCCTTCTTAAGCAAAATAACTCTATTCATCTCCTCGAGACTCGTCGACTAATCGCACTTCTTTGCTTACTTCATCGGTTGCATTATAACCCCGGTCTTTCCAGCTCATCACTTTTAGAACCACCGAATAGAGTGTCACATCGTCAAAATAACAGCAAAAGCTTTAAACACTTTTTTGGTTCAACGTTAGCATTTAATAACTCAGCACTTCCTCAAGCCATCAAACACTGGAACGGTCTTCCCGACGACATTGTCACCATATCTGATGCAAAAATGTTCCGCAGCGCACTTACTAACTTCTTTCTCATCCCAGGCTAGTATGCAAGCTGACATTCTTCGGTGCTCCGTTATTATTAGCATTGTATTATGTTATTTTGTCCCAAAGTGTTTCCCATGACTGATTTAACTACTTTTAGTTATTGTCCCGTGCTTACTGTCGTCATTTGTCGCACACCAGTATGTTCTAATTTCAGTTATTTTTTTGTTTCAATGTTTTTGCGTTGTACTATATGCCTTTGTTGGAAAATAACCCCCCCCCCCCCCCCCCTCATGTAATGCCCACCGGGCCTTTGAGGTATTTTGAATAAATAAATAAATAAATAAATCAGTTGAAAGTTAGCGCTCTCTGGTGTCTGTTCTTCCTATGTCCCTGTCTTAAAGCGCAATCATGTTTTCTTATTTACAATACCAACTCGCCCAACAATGAGCACTTGTCGATCGCTTGTGACGCGCTCTGTACGTAGTGAACACGTCTCATTATATCATTGTCGGCCTAATGGTCTGACAAACCATTCCCTGTGTGCCGAGAAACTGAGGGAGATGAGGAGACGAGAGTGCGCGAAGACGTCAAAACGCCGAGCTCTGGTTCGAATGATTAGTATAGTGGGCGGCGAGCTGCCTTTGACTCCACTGCTCTCGTCGCGGACGTGTTAGAACGCGAATCGCGGGCGTCCGGAGTTAGGCTTTCGCATTCGAAGGCGCTCGGCGAGTGCAGTGGACATAAAGGCAGCTAGCTATCTTTAGGTCTACCCACGAATCGTTCGAACCAGAGCTCGTTGTTCTCCCGTCTCCTCCTCTCCCTCAGTTTCTCGGCGCATAGAGTTGCCGATGAATTGTCTGAAGATCACAGCGACAATTTAAAGCCGCAAATAAAGTTCGCAAGGGGTTCCTAGCTCAGTATTTCTCTTTTGCAATGAACGCTCATATCTTGCACATTGAAAACAAAGTATCCAGCCGGGTGATAAACCTAATAAAAATTAAAGCGTGGAACCGGAACTACGAACGCTTCCAGCGCGTTTAGCCGTTCCCACCCGATCCTATGTGGATCGCAAGTTCGTCTGCTTCTTTTGCGGGGGCCGTGGTGACGTCAGAACGCCGAGCTCTGATTTCTCCCTATTGGAAGGATAGTGGGTAGACTGCAAAGCAGCTAGCATTGAGGTCTACCCACTATCTCTTCGTCAGAGCCAATCAGAGCTCGGCGTTCTGACGTCAGTGCAACCTCCGCGCAAAAAGCAGACGAACTTCCGCTCAGCGTATGCGGAGAGTAAGTCGCCTGCTCCTTGCCCTGGAACAACGTTACTAGATTACCTCAATGCGCAGTTGTGAAACTCCCGCGGAAGGGGGTATCCCCTCATTGACTTCAGTCTGCCTCCCGTCGTTCGAAGCGTCACTATATTTTCCTTTACGAACTTCGTTTTCAATAGAGTACGGTGGAACGCCGTCTAGACGCTGCGCTTCGAAATGTACGTATCAAATAGAATACACCGCAGTTACCAAAGCAGCCGTCCGGCGCGTCGAACGACGGGAGGCGAGTCGTGGTGAGTGAGGGGGAGGGGGGGGGGGGGGGGGGGGGTTACTGCTCGTGCATGCAGCGTCTATGAGCAGTTCCGTAACTGAGCTGATCTAATAACGTTGGCTAGAGTTGCGGTGACGTCACAACGACGCCGAGCTCCGATTTGCTTTAATTGAAAGGATAGTGGGTAGACCTCAATGCTGGATGCCTTGAGCTCTACCCACTAGTTTTTCAATCAGCCAATAACAGCTCGGCGTTCTGACATCATCGACACCTTTGTGCAAGAAACAGACGAACTTGCGCTCCGCAATGAACCCTGGACAACTCGAACGACCGTTAAGGTTGCGTTCTTCGTTTCATCTGCTTAAACGTTCCGCACAATAAAAAAAAAAAAAAAAAAAAAAAATCTGCGTTTTTTTTGTTGCTGATTGTTAGGGATACATGCCGAGATGTTTGCGGCGGAATGTTCTGAACTTCTGCCACGAACTCCCCGTTAATTTCTGCGAGGCGACGCGGAAAGGCTGGGGTCGTCACCAATCTAAGTGACACTCTGCGTATGCTGTGCTCAACTGATGCCGCCGCTGGCACTTGGTCTTCTTTCCGGAGAGTAAGCAAATAAATGCAGCCTACTAAAAATTACCGTTTACCGTATTTATGAGATCATGAAATGCGTTTTAACGCTACCCACCAATCACAAAATTTTGTTCGTTCGTCCGCCCGTGCATTTTGCGAAAACTTTAGCGGGGAAAGTGGCATCACGTGAGTCAACCATTTCGTCGTTTACCCTGAGACTGGGTTTTTTTTTGAAGCGCAGAAGTAACAGAAAAAAACAGACAGGTCTCAAACTCAGCTACACGTTTATTTCAACAACTTCCTCTTATATAGTTCGTTCTCGTCGTCAACAACCAATCACATACGACTTGTCCTTTGCACCGTGACTTTACAGGTTCCACTCTATCACAAAAAAAGCGGACACTCCCAGCGTTTCCAAGTGAAGAGGTTCTAGCAAAAGATATGCCTCACAAAGACTTCAAGCAACTCTTCTGTGTCCTCACAATAAACAGGACAGTCCGCTTTTTTTGTGATAGAGAGGAACCTGTAAAGTCACGGTGCAAAGGACAAGTCGTATGTGATTGGTTGTTGACGACGAGAACGAACTATATAAGAGGAAGTTGTTGAAATAAACGTGTAGCTCAGTTTGAGACCTGTCTGTTTTCTCTAATACTTCTGCTCTGCAAAAAAAAAAAAAAAAAAAAAAAACAGTCTCAGGGTAAACGACGAAATGGTTGACTTCCACCAGCTAGCCTGTACTTTGACTCTTTTCACGTGAGTCAACTTTCCGAGGGAGAGGGCCGGTCAGGATGGTGACGACCGATGATGGTGTTCGCCCGGTGGGAGTCCTCCGGGAAGTCGAATAAGAAAAAAAACTAAAAGTTGTTTGATCCCGCTGGACACAATTCGACGTTGGTAGGTTTATAATGGCCAGTGTGGCCACGTTTATTTTAAAACAGAACGACAAGTCAACGATAGTATACAAAACTTCCAAAATTATAACCCATACTTTAGTCCTGTTACGATTCCGGGCCGAGCATGCTCCCACTTCCAAGCGTCGTGGACTTCGAAGATACTGAGGAGCGTGCACTGAGAGGAGAAGACGTTTATATACAGGAATATTTACATCGTCATCTTTCAGCTTTGGCGTCTGAGAAGGGAAGACTCTTGACGAGTCCGAGCACCGGCTAATGTAGCCTCCTTGAAGTGGCGAGGGGGTCCCTGTCCAAGGTCCCGCGAGGGGAAAGGGCACTTTCGTCACCACGGGACGTCTCTGCAGGTCTCCCGGGACGCGGACCTCCCACGTGGTCACACCCCGGTCCAAGCATCCCTCTCGTCCCGTCTCCCAGAAGATCGCGGGAACAGGCAGCTCTCCTGATCACACGCCGAGACCCAAACGTCTCCACTTGTCTACGTCGTTCATTAGCACCCGGTCCGAAGGCCGAGGAAGCGGGCCCCCGTTTCTCAGCGGGGTGTCAGGGGGGTCAGCTCCCGCTGTGCCGGGTGGCCCGCTCGGTGTCGCCCGGAAGCCGCACCCCACCCACGCCGCGTCGGTCGGCATGTTCGGCGGCGCCAGAATGCCGAGCCCGAGTCTCTGGTCACTCGATGGGTGGTCGATGGCGCTGCCAGGAAGCCGAACCTGCCCTCTGGGTGGCCGATCATAACAGCTCCTCCGCCGCCGGGGAAGAGGGGTCGAAAGGGTTGCAGCCCACGTTGCATCCCGAAAAACCCGTAGTCGCTCGCCGAGTGTCTCTCGGGGACTGCAGCAGTCACATTCTCAAGGGAGCTCGTCAGTGCACCAGATGAAACAAACAACGGTCTGGCCGTACATTGCCCAAGGTCGCAGGTCCGCAAGTGCGCAGCCAACCTTGGGATCTGCCAGATTGCTATAAAACTGACACAAACTTTGTCCTTTTAAAGTAGACAACTAAAATATAAACATTGTCACTCAAGAGAACCCTGAATTAATGAATACATTTTACACAAATCGAATTTCTACAGAACACAAACATAACCCTTTGCTTATGAAGCGCCCGGCTTCTAATTTTGGTTCAGGAAATCTCTCATAACCAACGAAACGGCCAAAGTGTGTGCGCGACCACGCACAAACAGCGGAAACTGCTGAAGCCGAACAAAAAACCCTAAAATAGCAAAGCAACGAAACGATACGCAAAATTTTCGAACTCCCATAAAAGCTAGGAGCGCTTCGCGAGGTCCTCGGGAACCGCGACGAAGTCGAACAATAATCTAGCTGTGGCCTGTTTGACCCCGACTCCCGCGCGAGTTTTCTCCGAAAAGCGAGAGTCGGGACCCGTCGCCAGAAACTTGAGCTCGATCCGGCCTTTGATGCAGCTCCTGAGAAGATAGGCCCGCAGCCTCATGCGCCAAGGGGAGGATATGCTCGCTTGGTATCCTCCCCGCTCGCTCACGAACCCGCTGAATTGTATCTGCTCCTTTCGAGCCACCAGGCCGGGAGGACCCGACCTCCAAGCGGCGTTGTAACCCGACATGATTTCCCCGCAATTCCCTAATTTTCGAAGCTGGGCCACCTTTTTCTTCGGCCGACCACGATTTCCTAACAGTTGGTGGTGTGCCAGAAGGGCCCTCTCGCGGTGTCAAAGCAATAGAGTCCACCGCCCCAAGCGTCGCGGCACTCGATGTGATACTCCATTTCGCGGCGTCATGGAGAGCATCCCCGCATGGCCGCGTCTCTAGTATACCTGGCTCAGACAGGACGCCTGCCTCGACTTTGCGGGATGACTTAGCAGATCTCATCTTGCTTTTGTCCGCGGCCCTCGACGACGCTGCTTGCTCGCGAACCCTGGTAGTGCTCACTGACTGAGCGGTAACCTCCGAAAAGCTCAAACCCCTTGCCCTCAGCATTGCGTCCGACCGATTTGAGAACAAATAGGGATAGAGCCCCGGAAGGTTTTTAGACACCGCCGCCACCGTGCACAGCACCCCAAACGGCCCCTTCACCTCTACACGCGCCATCGGAAGGCAGACGCTACTCTCCTCCACGACCTGTCTTATCCAAGCGCACTCGCCAGTATAGTCACGTACGCTAACGTAGTCTGGATGGATGATATCTAATGTAGCTGCAGAGTCCCTGAGAACACTGCATGGCTTTCCATTCACGACTAAGTCGTGGAGATAAGGCCTGAGATACTGCGTGCTCTCCTCGTCGTCACTGACGAACGAGAAGACCACTCTCGGCTTTTGGCAGCCAGAACTAATGTGTCCCGGTTCTTGGCATCTAAAACACACAAGACGTTTCCTAGCTTCATACGCTTTCTTTTTCTCAGACTCAGCCTTCTTTTCGGTGTCCTTTTCTTTGCCAAATGCAGGAGACTCTTCTCCCCTATCACCACCCTTTTCTCCTGGCAACCCGGCATTTTCTTTTCCGTGCCCGCCAACTTTCTTAGAGGTCTCCCTGCCTGCGTTCACCCCGAAACGAACCCGGCTTCTCTCAGCATCGCGTCTCAAAGCAAATTCTTCTGCCAGATCGGCAGCTCGCTCCAACGTTTTAACCCCCGGTCTGTCCTGCACCCACAGGCGGGTTTCCTCCGTCAAGCAGTTATAAAACTGTTCGAGACCGATACACTCGACCACCTTGTTGTGGTCTCCCAATGCTTCCTCTCCTTTCAGCCACTCTACGAGATTGGATTTCAGGTTGTAAGCGAATTCGGAGAAGGACTCATCGGACTTCTTTCCCTCAGTGCGAAATCGGCGACGGAAGGCGTCGGCGGAAAGGCGGTACTTCTTCAGGAGAGCCGATTTGACTTTGTCATAATCGTCTGCCCCCGCTCTTTCCAGCCGAGCCACCACGTCGGCGGCCTCGCACGGCAGAACTGTCAAGAGCCATTGCGGCCAGGTGTCGCGCGAGTAGTCCATCTTCTCACATGTTCTTTCGAAATTTACAAGAAACAAGCCAATATCTTCTTTAATTTTAAAGGGCTGTAGGAGGTCTTTCATTTTCAGCCGCGGTGTAGCCTGACCAACCCTAGAACTCGGTGTCTCTCGGCCTGCACGCTCTGCCTCCACCTGGGCTATCTGAAGCTCTAACTTTTTCCGTTCCAGCTCCCTTTCCTCTGACTCCCTGCGATAAAGACGCTCCTTCTCTTTTTCCATGAGCTCTCTTTCCTCCGATTCTCTGCAATAAATACGCTCTCTTTCTCTTTCTGCGATCTCCCTTTCTTGTCTTTCCTCCTCTTTCTTAATCCTTTCCTCGATTAGCTCCCAGCATTCCCGAAGCTCCACGTCGTCCGCACCACTCGCTCGAATCGCCTCGATTATGAGAGGTTTTCTCTGGACTCCCCCCAAATCGAGCCACAATTCTTTACTCAAAAGAATCAGATCTGGTCTGCGCAACTTGTTCGAATCCATTGTTGTTCTCGAGTGACAATCTTTCACCTTACTCTCTGCCGGGGAATACCCAAATAAAGCCAACTACCCCGGCAGCTATATCACCAAATTTAAGCAAACTTCACCATCTACTCAAACCTGGCAAATCCCAAGAGAAAGCTGAACACTCACCGACACAGCAACCAGGACTCTGCACAGACCATCCCACCGCTGCCATCCAGTTGTTACGATTCCGGGCCGAGCATGCTCCCACTTCCAAGCGTCGTGGACTTCGAAGATACTGAGGAGCGTTCACTGAGAGGAGAAGACGTTTATATACAGGAATATTTACATCGTCATCTTTCAGCTTTGGCGTCTGAGAAGGGAAGACTCTTGACGAGTCCGAGCACCGGCTAATGTAGCCTCCTTGAAGTGGCGAGGGGGTCCCTGTCCAAGGTCCCGCGAGGGGAAAGGGCACTTTCGTCACCACGGGACGTCTCTGCAGGTCTCCCGGGACGCGGACCTCCCACGTGGTCACACCCCGGTCCAAGCATCCCTCTCGTCCCGTCTCCCAGAAGATCGCGGGAACAGGCAGCTCTCCCGATCACACGCCGAGACCCAAACGTCTCCACTTGTCTACGTCGTTCATTAGCACCCGGTCCGAAGGCCGAGGAAGCGGGCCCCCGTTTCTCAGCGGGGTGTCAGGGGGGTCAGCTCCCGCTGTGCCGGGTGGCCCGCTCGGTGTCGCCCGGAAGCCGCACCCCACCCACGCCGCGTCGGTCGACATGTTCGGCGGCGCCAGAATGCCGAGCCCGAGTCTCTGGTCACTCGATGGGTGGTCGATGGCGCTGCCAGGAAGCCGAACCTGCCCTCTGGGTGGCCGATCATAACAGTCCCCAGTCTCAAGAGCCGAATTCCTGATCTCAAAAGCCGAATCCCCGAGAATCCTCTCGGCAGCCCTTTTTTATAGACTTGTCGGGGCCTCCTTTCCCTCCAGAGACGGACCAATCACTTCAAATTTGCCCATTGTCACGTGGTACACTCTGACCCAATGATCAGCGAGCTGTCAACGTGACCCCCCTCCGACACCTCAACGGTCAAACCCAAATTCTTTGTAGAGTCACGACATGCTTTCTCCGCCGTCTGGCTGGCGCCACCAAGTTATTGCGTCGATTAAAAGCGAAGTTTCTACACTAAGCGGCGAAATATGCCGGACACAAGCACACCCGCTTAAAAGCCACAGGTGCGGACAGAAGCCCAACACAGGGGTGTTCCGGTGCCCCAAACTGAAACCCAATTCGTTTGTTAACGACCGGGGTCCGACTCTGCTCCACCGAGCCCCGCGGCTGCTCGAAGCCCCACGCGCGTGGGGCGGAAGACGCCCAAAAAAGCAGACCCATACATAGGCAGATAAAAAAAAAAACAAAAAAACAATGCCGACGCAATTGTAGAAAGATAGACTTTTCTAAAACAGATCTTACTTATTTCTAACAAAATCCTTCGTTACTTAACAACATGTCTTATACACCTTGGAGAAATTGACGGCACGGGACCTAAACACGTTCCGTCAACTCAGTTTCCCCGCTGAATTTAGCGGGAAAATTCACGTTTTGTGGTCAAAACCACAAAGTTATTCTAATGCACGCTAGAGGTTCAAGTGGCGCGAGTGTGCTGTCGCAAATCGAAGCAGACAGCAACCAGTCAAAAATTGACTTCCAGTAATGTATTCCTATGGAAAAAGGTGAGGGCATTTTCTCCCTACGCTCGATTATAAGAGCAAATATCCCGAATAATTCGCACGTACTAGCTAGCTTGAAACATTTCCCAGCCAGGCAAACTAAATAATTGGTCAGTTACGGCGTTTTTCTTTCGAATTCATTGCATTACAAACGGTGCTAAAACGACTTCGTACATGTAATTATGTGCCCTGTCGAACACTATACTAGCGCGAACACGGCATCGGCGCTTTTCAGAATGGAGGATATACGTGCAAAACGAACGAAGGACATCTGGAAAACCAAGAGAGACGGCAAGAACTACGCAGTAATACTGGATAAGTAACTTCCCGTGCATGTATACGATTAAAATAAATTGAAGGCCGCGTAATATAGTCCGAAGTAAGTACTGCTTTATTTGAATCTGCTCCGTGCGAAGATGCTTGTTCCATGTTCAAAACATCACCCGTACGCTCAAAATCTTTGAGAACAGGTGCAAGATAAAAGTTCCCCGCGTAGAAAATAATAAAAAGAGACACGCTTCATAGCCCACGTACTTTATTGTTTACGTTTTGAATGTTTTAACCGCTCGTAAAGATGCAAGACGTGGTCATTTTTATATAGTGACAGGACTGGCGTATTAGGAATATATAAGCGTCACCGAAATGCTGGCGAACCTTGAACACACTCTATATTTCTTTAGATTGTTATTTTCTTAGAATAGTCGCTTGTTTTTACACAACTGCTTTAAAACGCAGATTCGGGCATGAAGTATACAGCGAAGTTAAACATCGTTCACTGATGAAGAAAAATACGCTAACTAAAGCAATTACACATATACAATGTTAATAGGTACATACTATTCTATAAGACCCAAATAACAAAAGAGTTCGACGTTATGTTCCGACGAAGAGACAAAATGCACGCGCGTTTTCCCATAATAATGCGCAGGAGAACCGCAAAAGTGGACTGGTTGTTGTCTGTTTCATTTAGCATCACGGAAGTCGCATAGACACTAGCGCCAGTTGAACCTCTAGCTGACATTATAATAACTCTATGTCCAAAACATCAACTTAGTTTCCCCGCTAAGTTCAGCGAGAAACTGACGTCACATGACCTATACAGCGATTCAGTTACCAGCTAAATTAAGCGAGTTTTCCCGCTAAATTTAGCGGGGGAAATCAACGTCAAGTGTCCTGACGTCACGTGACCTATAACAACATTCAGTTTCCCCGCTAAGTTTAGAGAGGAAATATACGTCATGTGACAGAATAAGGACCTATAATGCGTTTTATGCACTATAAAACTTTAAAAAAAATGTCGCTGCCATTTTTTTTTTGTTATAAAACGCGGCGTTTTTGCCGGGTCTCGTTGTCGCAAGGAGACGCATGGTAAGCTAGCAAGCATTCCACGCACACAAGACGCCGCCATAATAGACGGATCTGATCAGCCAGTTTGACTACGCCACCGCTGCCGCAATGCATCGAGTGAATTTTAGTCTTTCTGCGCGTGCAATAACCCTGCTGGAGCCCTGCGCTTGTGGAGCTCGAGACGGCACGAGCCCTCGCATGCACGGCCGTCTGTCTCCCGTGAACTAAAGTTATGGCGGCGTCACGCATGCGCCGAACGCTTTGTGAGACCGGTCTATTTTAGTCGACTGGAGGAAACCGGCAGCGCACGTGCCGTCTCGAGCCCTGCACACGGAGATCTCCAGCGGAGTTGAAGCACGTGCAGAAAGACAAAAGTTTCCTCAATGCATTGCGGCAGCGGTGGCGTAACCGAACTGTGTGTACGTCTCGTCTTACTCTGCATGAAAGCGTCATAATACAAATTCACCGTGGCGTCTCGCCGTCACCCACCCACCGCTGAGTCTAACCGGGCGACTTGTTGAATCAGCTGATGTTGAGGACCGTGCAGACGACGTACTATTTTCTCGGCCGCCGAGGGATTTGAAACTGGCGCGGAACGCGCTTAGAGCCAGAGGTTTTCCTTCACTGAATTTGTAACCTGTCATCGGCTATGCACCTTTCTTTTTATTTTTTTTTAATTTATTTTCATATACTACTTACCATAAGCCAGGTAAACCAAAATGATGAATCACTGGCTTGTATACACGTGCGTGATGTCTGATATCTCACAGGCGTTCCACAACCCATGTGCAAAATATACCCCCAACTATACTTCGTTTCAGCTTTCGTCCGAGCGCAGCCAAAGGCTGAGGGATAGTTCGCAACTTGGAGAAGAGCACTCCTACGCACCACAAAGTAGTCCACAAAAGTTTTTATTTTTTTTTTAAATAACTGTTTTGTGCGTAAACATTGCACAATATTCCAGATGTGTACTGCTAAGAATGATTTGCAACGAAAGGAATTAAATATCTGAAGTTTACGTTTTTATTAATATATGTAAATGCATGTGGTTTGGTAAAAATACGTACATCCGCTGGCAACACGGCTGCAGCGCTCGGTTTTTCTGTGTGATTTCGTTCCCGTAATGGTTGAATGATGTGCTTCCCTGCTTTACTCATCGAGTCGCTTGAAAACGTCCTTTCGCAAAGGCACGTCTGGGCGTCAGGCGCGAGAGGTCGTGATGAATGCCTATCTTTCAAATTCGGCAGGAGACTCTGGCCCCGTCGTACCGCGAATGCGTGTAAACAAGAAAAGTGTCCGGCCCACTACAATTCACTAATACGCGGCGAAATCAGGGCACCCTTTTGCCTGCCTATCACATTGAACGTCGAGAAGCTGGTGGAAAGGACCGGGTCTCGAGCCCCGGTATATCCAGAAAATACAACGAATTAAACATCAGCGGCCGGGTAATCGGGCATCTTACAATGTGTACTTATATCTCGAAACTATGGCGAAATGGTGGAAAGCTCGGACACAGACGCCAGCGGCCAGCCGTACTGGCATCCCCTTTGACTAAATTTCAGAACTTGAAAGGGCGCTTTTTTAAATTTGTAGCAGACTATACCGTTGAATCACCCGTAGCAGACGAAATACTCGGCGAGCGCGGGCGGCGCGGACGGCCAGCGGCGCAGCGGAGTGACACAAAAGTGCAAGCGAGATCGCGTGACCTATTGCCGGCGTGTGTTTGGCTCCGGCCACACGTAACTTTGGCTGAGCTCGGACGGAAGCTGAAACGAAGTATAAAAAAGAAGAAAAAAAATAAAAATAAATAAATATAAATGTATATATATATATATATATATATATATATATACCGGGTGTTCATTTTTAATTCGAACAGATTTATTTAAAAGAATCCGTAAAAGATGCACTGATACGGTTTGTGCAGGTGAGTTATACGGCCAGGGGGACATATTATAGGGGCTAATCGTAACGATCAGTTGGCTAATTAATTAAAATTCGTTAATTAACTTTTTTAAATAATGAAAATGGACATATGGTTCCAATAAGAAACTTGCGCAGCGTCACCGAAAACCACTAAATCAGTCATTTTCAGAAAGGCTTTGAGCACGTGAGAAGCGTAGTAGTGCACTAAAGCTACGACTCGTGGAGCAGGTACAAGGCTGGGGCTAGATAAGAGACGGACACATCGCCCGGGCGCCTTACCGCAACCGCTAGCTTTGTACCTGCTTCACGAGTGGTAATTGCAGTGCACTACTACGCTTCTCACGCGCTCAAAGTCTTTCTGAAAATGACTGATTTAGTGCTTTTCGATGACGCTGAGCAAGTTTCTAATTGGAACCATATACCTATTTTGATTAATTAAAAAGTTAACTATCGAATTTTAGTTAATTAGCCAACTGATCGTTACGATTAGCCCTCTATAATGTGTCCCCCCGGCCGTATAACTCACCTCCACAAGCAGTATGAGTGTAACTTTCACGGCTCTTTTAAAATAAATCTGTTCGAATTAAAAATGAACACCCGGTATATATATAGGTTGTTGTTCTTTTTACTGCAAAGCAACACGACTAATTCACTAATTGCCGAACGCTCAGCACTAACTGTTGTCTCATTCAAAAGTTATACGTGATTTTCTGAAATGCTTAATGGGAAAATGGCTCAAGACAGGGCTCTCAACTAAATGGAGCTCTATGGCGTCAGTTACCGAAAACGGGCAAAAATGAAAACCATTTTTTTCATTAAAACTTAAAAAAAAAGAAAACATTCATAATTTTTGAATAATATAACGGTTAGTGCTGAAACATTGGTACCTGATTCGAACCGTTAGCTCTACACTTGAGCGGAGAATGAGCTATCAACAATGCATAATTTACTTAAAAAAAACAAAAAAAACGTAATTTTTTGTAGGGAAAGGGGGGGGGTGGGGGGGACACGGTTGCAAACGAAGGTAACTGCGTGCAGAAGGCTGCAAAGCAACCGCGTAAACACTGGACCAGACATGTACGTAACGTGTTACTAGTAACAAGTTACTTCTACCCATAGTCGGTGACAGGTCAAGAACGAAATGAAAGCTCCTCCCACCTCCTCCTACTTTGGTAGTGCGAAAGCTGGAGAAGAGGCGACCTCCTCTTCACCATTCGCTCCACTGAAGTGGATGAGCTTCCACTTCGTTTTTGACCTGTGACCGAGTTTAGTTACTCTTTTTTGGTAACAAGTAGCCTATTAAGTTACTTTGTTTTAGAAAAGAAACGAGTAAGTACTTAGCTACTTTTAGGGCCAAGTAAGGAGTAACGGTATTTTTTTTTTTACTGTTAAGGAGTGACATGTACAACAACACCGTTTAAACAGCCCCGTTTTAATCCCAACATGAGTATGCGTCTATTGCGACAAAGGCAGATAGGCAACCCGAAAAACAACTAAACAATATGACACGTCGCTTTGAGACTAGCAGCATGAAAAAGGACAAAATCTTGAAGTTTCAAGGAAGCAAGGATGGAATCACGCGCCCAGAGAACCCTGATTTAGCGGACGATTTTTTTTTAGTTTTCTACCCTCAACGTCTGTCGATGACCCAGAGGAACTAACGCCGTTTCTCCTGGTGCCGGTGGGTACCCGCTGTCCACAATGAAGGTTCAGTACCCTAAGATTCACCAGCACTTCGTGAAGCACAACACTGCCGTTCCTTCGAGCGCGTCAGTAGAAAGACTTTTCAAGGTCATCGGAGATATCTTCTCAAGGAAGCGCGGAAACATGACTGATGAAAACTTCGAGAGGCAGCTACTGCTGAAGTGCAACGACTACCAAGAAGAAAACAATAAACCGTGAAACCAAAGGAGTTGTCGGTCGTCAAAGTAACGAGAAAGGTATCTAGTTAATTTAAAGTACAGTAGCGCAGCGCGTTTTTTTTTTGTTATTTTTTTTTTTGAGAATCGGAACCGAGTAACGTATTCACTTACTTTATGAGCAAGTGGCGAGTAATGGCATTTAGTTACTTTTTTAGGGTAACGTATTCATGTCTGCACTGGTTACATACAGTACCCAACTTCTGAGGCAGCGAAGCCACTTTGCCTCCTCGGTGCCGACAGGGCAACAAAGTTATGTAGCATTTACTTCCTACTGAATTGCGCCATAGACCATTACGCCGCTTACAAAATCCAAATCCCAACGTAATTTCTGCAGCTGAGAACGCGCCTTTATTGATGCACATTCCGCTTTTGATTTTCGGATGTCACAGTGACAAATAGCACATTATGGCAAATAACGTATAAAGTAGGACGCTACAAATATGCCGGCCAGATATCTCTTCTTTCACTGACATCAGAGGGCTGTCCTCCTGAGCTCATCGACCGTTCCAGAATTTGTGACGCCCTCATCGTCTTATCGGTGCGTAATGATGATCCAATGTGTACGGCACGTGAAATATTAACGATGAATGAAAAAAAATTAAGTTTATGTTGGTTTGACATCTTATAGTAATAATATAATATCTTAATTTGTCTCTGTAGAGCCGCGACACCGCGCTTATCCATCCGGTCGACGCGGAAAGCGCGAGAGCCCTCTCGCGATCAAAGTCTTAAATCTAGTAAGTCCGTGACACTTCAGCGCCCCAAAAAAATTAGGTATACACCTGCTATAAATTACCACCGTTTGTATGCTTAATTTTGCGGACCTAAATACGCATCACGCGTGTTGCGCTTCTCAGCCGAGCGATTATCAATTGGTTAACAATCCTTAAGGGGCGATTTTTGTACTTGGCACAAATACCCCTTAAAACGGATCCCTGACGTTAATGACCTATGAAACACTGGTTCGTTTTTCACCCCACGCAATAGAAGTCATAAAAAAATTAAAGAAAAACGAGCAGCGTTTAGCCCCTCAACTCGCAGCCAGAACAAGCGGCCACGTGATCTGGAGCCGATTATATGCCGCCAATGTTGATCATAGCCACGCACTAGGGTTGGCAAAGCGCAGGACACGCGCTGAGTCTCAGGCATTGTTATGGCTCGGCTCACTGTCGTCGTTGCAGCGATTGGACACGGGCCACTACCCAAATGCTTCTCGAGCTAGTAATTATTACGAGCCCAAATCAAGTGGCCACGCAATGCTCGGGTCCAGTCTATGAACCGCATTCAAATATCGTCACTTGGGAGTACTTCAATCCCTACGTTACGTCATCAAATTTTGCAAAGGAGAGATTGAACGAAAATGATAGATTTTGTACTTGAAATAACACCGCAACAAAAGAGTTTCTTGGCCAGTGGCGTTGGGTGCGGGTATCCTTAAGTCCCACTAGTGCCAGTAAGCTCGTGTAAAGTGAAAAACATTCAAATTGAATGTCGTTGCACCGCTCCTTTAGTAAAAATTGGATAGAACAAATTAATCGATTGCCTGACTTTGCCGGGCCATGTTCGACAATTTTAAAATTTACGAAAATTTCTGCTTTTATTCTGAGCAGAAGTCGCTATGTGACAAAATTCTTTGCCACGTGTTCGATGTATCGGCAATCACAATGTAGCTAAAACAAGTGTTTAGTACTTTGCAACAGAACTGAGCGCGCGTGCGCAGCTATGACGGCAGCACATTTACTCTGTGAATGGAGAAACATATTTTTACACAGATACAAAAAAAACAAAAAACGAACAAGAATCAGAGGTTGTGAATAGCTTGACGCAAGCCGCGCAAGCTGTAACGCGAAGCTACAAGCTTGTTTTTGAACACTTAAAAGTTTTTTTTAAATATAAAAATCAACTTCGAGTTGCAATTATTCCTTAGAAAGATCACCCACAAAAACATCATACATGTTTCTTTAATAAAGAAATCGTTCTCATCCGCCTTAAAGGTGAACTAACAAAGCCACTCCGCACTTTGACATACACTTTAAAAAAAAAAAAAAGAAAAGCCAGTGCGTCTACTTTTCCGCACAACACTCGGAGAGCCAATCACCGCAACTTATGGAGGCAGTTCAACGAATGGCGATGCCGAAACATATGCTTAGACCAAAAAACGCAGTCTGAGTTGTGACGTTACGCAATGCAAGCGTGACGTTTTGCATTACTTATTGTCTCAACTCAGGATGCGTTTTCTTTTTTTTTTTTTTTTTGTCTAAACATTTTTTGACATCGTTATTCGCTGAGCTGCTTCCGTAAGTTATGGTGATTGGCTCTCCGAGTGTTGTGCGGGAAAGTAGAAGCACAGGCTTTATTTAGGGTGATAGCAGCGTCGTCTGCTCGCATCCAACCAGCTCCATCAGAGGAGGGCGCCCGCGACGTGGCGTTACCAAAGCATCTCGTCACCGACTCATTGGTGGCCATAGCTGCGTGCGCGACTGCCGAGTGCGTGCTGATAGAAAGCTTCCACGGTTATTTTGCAACGTGCATTCCACACCATCAAGATCGCCGCTCCTACACTCTTAAAAAAGTTTATTCGTCTACTTTCACGCACAACACTTGGAGAGCCAATCACCGCAACTTGCGGAGGCAGCTCAGTGAATGACAATGCAGCCACATATGTTTAGACCAAAAACCGCAGTCTGAGTTGTGACATTAAGCAATGCAAAACGTCACGCTTGCATTGCTTAATGTCACAACTCAGACTGCGTTTTCTGGTCTAAACATATGTTTCGGCAGTGTCATTCGCTGAGCTGCCTCCGTAAGTTGCGGTGATTGGCTTTCCGAGTGTTGTGCGGGAAAGCAGACTCACAGGCGTTTTTTAGAGTGTAGCAGCCAATTAACGTGAGCTGGTTCTGAGCATGCGCCCTAAACAACGCCCTCAAATATGGCGTCCAGTGAAATCCCTCTGGCCGGTTCCATTTTCAGTGTTCGTGCGTGCGTGATTTGCTCGCTTTCCGAAGAGACGAACATGTGTGTGCTGGGCTGAGGACATCGCGCGCTGGGCTGGAAACTCGTAAGTATTGGAATGGTTAATATTGGGGGGGGGGGTACGAGGAACGCTTTCAGTACGAGGACACTCCATAGCGATTTTGGCGCGGCTGCAGCTCGTAACGAACGTTTCAAAGCTTCGAAGGCAGAAAAGGACCGAAATGCCGATGGCCAAGGCAACGTGGACCGATTAGCCAATCGCCTTGCGAGACTTTGGCCGTCTGTATATTTGTATGCTAGTATCCGCTTGTGTCCTGCTAGCAGGCACGAAAGGCAATGGCGTTACTTTTCCTGGATCCAGTGACTTTAAGTTGAGTAAGCGGAAAACGTAAAACAGCAAAAGGCAACCAGTAAACGAACTACCAACGTGTTTCGTATTTGAATTCGCAGAACATTCTGAATGTCACGTAGGTGTTAGCCTCGGTGAGAAGCTCGTTCGTAATCTCAAACCAAAACACCGCGAACACAAAATTATAAAAAGGAAAGAGCGACCGAAGGATCGAATGCGGTTTGTGCGGGCTGTGCGGTAGGTAGAAGACACCCTGGAGTTCGTTTCCCGAGCAGTGGACAAGACCAATTTGGCGCAGCGCATCAAGACGTCCTTGAGTCTTTTTTAGTTATCTTCTGCTGTACTTCTTGTGTGCGGGGTTGAGACGCTGCAAACATTATCGGTCGCTCGTCCGTATCACCAAAAAAAAAATACGCAAAAACATATTTTACTTCGTTCCAACTATATGCCGCTTCGTTGATCCGAATCGCTGGTGGGCTTTCGGGCTGCTTTCTTTGTGAAAGGAGGACGCCATACTCGATCATAAAAGGGTGTAATTCAAAAGAGGCGGACGGTTGAATTGTTCCGCGGGGCATGCCTGCCAAACCAGCGCAAGGATGAAAGGGGATGTCTTTTACGCTTATTTTCGCTAGATGAGAGTTTTCGACGGCTGTTTGGTATGAGGCAGGACGCCCGACCGTCTGTTTGAAGAATGTCATCATAATTGTTGGTAAACGGGGACGTGTTTACGCTTTTCGAACGTAATGACGCAGTTTTCTTTTATTTCATTTTTTTTTTTTTGCACCTGCCGATTCGTGTCGTTAAAATGCTAGCTTATATACATCTTTCCCCCGCGTATATTATATGTCGCTTGGAAAGTTTTGGAGGAGTCAAATTTCTTAATCATTCTTTTAGGTTTTATAACTTCGAAAAAAATCAACATGTATGAAAAAAAAAATTAAGTGCGAGAACGAGTTGATGTAATTGAATAAAAACATATTGAAACTGAGGGGGAAAAAAGATCAGGACAAGCACTAAGTTTTAACGCCTTTCTGACTCAGACTTCCTGTTAGTGCTGTTGCTTTCGTCTTAGTTTCGGGGTTCTCCGTAATGACACGTCTATTTAACGTAATATCCATTCGAAAATCAATGCATCTTGACCAACTTTCTGCTAGATTATAAGTGCCATTTGGATAAAATTCTGCACTTCGATATTTAGCGACAACTCAAGGAACGCAGGACGTGGCCTATCTTATGATCGCGCTTCTTGGGCTGTGATTCGTCCTTCGATGCACTGACCGGCTCAGGCCGAAATATCATTGACTGCTGAAGGATAATAAGATGCTATACGGAGCGCAAGTTCGTCTGCTTCTTTCACGGGGGTGACTGTGACGTCAGAACACCGAGCTCTGATTGGCCCTGATTGCAACGATAGTGGGTCAAGGCAGCTAGCATTGAAGTCTACCCACTATCCTTTCAGTCAGAGCCAATCAGCTCCCTGTTCTGACGTCACCACTGCTACCCCTGCGCAAGAAGCAGACGAAATTGCGCTCCGCATAGGAATTCGCCGCGCCTTGAGTGTCTTAATCCGTCATGTGACCATAATGTTAATCAAAGAGAGCATATGCGGGCGCGCATGGCCGTGCACAAGTGTGAAACTCGTTTTATAGACCAATGCCGGCTGCATCTGTGCTATTTTTGGCGCATGTTTTTTTTTTTTAATTTTCTTGCGGTGCGATTTTGCAGTAATGGCGTTTATATAGCTTTTAGCCGCCTTTCTGACTGAGCAGCTTTATTAGGATAGAAAAATGACACCAGGGAAGGACGGTCTCACACGATGAAAACGTAACCATATATTCGTGGCTGAAAAACACGCAGAAACGCACAAAACTGCATCTCCTAAAGCTCCAAAGGATGACAAACGACAAATCGGGGGGTTGTGTGTATGTTTATGCCGCCTAGCATTGGAGACAAGTCGCCCGTCTGCCTCAACGGGCGACTTGTCTCCAGGCTGTAGATGAGAAATTTAGCCGGTGCAGTACAAACCGCTGGCCTGGGGTCTTTAACGTGCATCACGCAGTAGTGATACACGACCGCACGCCGGTGCGATGCTCATCCAGATCGAAACGGGCAGGGGTGGAGATTGAACCCAGGATCCCTGGGTTCTTCAGTGCGAGCTTTCGCTCCACGTGCTCCAAGCTGGGGCCCTAAGCTGGATGCTTGGCGAAAACGACGGCGAGAAATCTGGCGGCCGCGATTGTCCAACGCCGCACTTGACCTTGGCGGCGGCCAATCATAGCCGCCGAATGTCTCGCCGACTTTTTCGCCAAGTGTCCAGATTAGGGCCCCTGGTGTGCGCTAGCCCACTCGGCCACCGATTCCCCCTCTTTTTTTTTGTATTTATTGCATGGAAAGGGTGACAGGACAAAACGTCAAGTATACAGTCCGGCAAAGTTATCAGTTATACAAATAACAATACAAACAATGAATCGGTTCCTGATCACATCAGATTATTGCGATCGGTTTACGCTCGAAAAATGACGAAAGGATTTTAAAAAAAGAATTACATAGCTCCCGACGAACGACACGCCGACCACAGGCCGCAAAAGCATAATGTTCCGAGCTTGTGAAAGCGGCACTTACGACGCTGTTTCAGCTTGCACTCCAACTACATTTTATTGTGTTTCTTGAGTGAAGAAAAACGCTTCGTTCTAACTCTATTAGAAACCAACAAGGAACCAAGACAACGGTGTGAACCAAACGAACGTCGAACCTTTAATGGCGGCTCGGGCGCTTGTGCTTTGAGTCCCTATATGGGGTGGCTGAGTTGCCAGACCATGATGCTGGTTCTGCCGTTACACCCCCCTTCTCTTAGGGCGGAACAACAACACTACAGTGAAGGCTGTTGACGGAAAGCTTCATCGTACGTGAGCCTGTGAGGTGGATGACGCACGCGTCGTAGCGTCCTTCTACTAGGGTCCGCCGGCGGCACAGTAACTCCCATTAGAGCTGGAGGCACAGTCGCTGGCACTGTGGTCGGTGACCGTGTTGTTGGCCTTGGGACCGCAGACGCCGTGTCCATCCCAGTAGGCTGGTCCCCGAATGAGGGTCTGGGTGTTGGAGCCAAGCATGCGGAGTCCTCCACTTCGCTGTCTTCCCCTTCAGGGGTAAAGTCCTCCTGGGTTGGAAGAAGGTGTCGTCGGTTCCTTCGCAGTGTTCTGCCCACTTTCGTGATGACCGGGTAGGATCTTGGGGCCACCAAGTCCTGAACTTTAGCCTTCGTTGCCCAGGAATTCTTTCCCCTGAGGCGAACCACCTTCCCTGGAGGGAGTGGCTGAAGCGGTCTTCTGCCCCGGCTGCTCTGCTGATGCTTGTGCACTGCATTTGGAGCTGGTCCAGTGAAGTGGGGCAGGCGCGACCTGATTCTTCTTCCCATCAAAAGTTCACTCCTTGATCGGTCGTCTTCCAGAGGCGAAGATCTGTAGTTGAGAGGCCCTTGCCTGTAATCTTCTTGTGCATGCTCTGATTTGTTCATGGTATTCTTGACTATCTGGACGCCTTTCTCGGCTAGACCATATCAGCACGGGAAGTGTTGACTTGAAGTGACGTGCCGAGAGTCGTATTTGAGCGCGAAAGCCCTAAAATCGCTAGAACTAAACTGGGGCCCATTGTCGGAGCACACTTCGATTGGTAGTCCATGCCTTGCGAAGATCGCCGACAGCGCATTGGCAACTGCATCTGTCGTGGTATGTGTAAGGTGCTCAACCTCGGAGAAATTCGAGTAGGCATCAAATGCAACTATGTCTGCCCGCCATACTGAAATAAGTCCACACCAACGCACGCCCATGGGCGAAGTGGCACTGCTCTCATCGACTGTAATTCTGCAGGTTGTTGATATGCATGATGCTTGCACGTTGAACAGTTTTTAACCATTTGTGCTATGTCCACTGACATTCCAGGCCAAAACATTAGAAGACGAGTCTTTGCTTTGCATTTGTTGACTCCCAAATGACCATCATGTAACCTTTTAAGCATCTCTTCTCTGAGCCTCTTCGAAATAACCACCTTTAGTCCTTTAAGAAGCACTCTTTGAACGACCGACATTTCTTCGGCGCATGACCTGTAGGGGAATGACTGAGGCAGCGTTCGGTGATCCTGAAGGCCGTTGATGACTTCCGACAATACCTTGTCCTCGGCTGTCGCTGCAGCGAGCTTGGTCATTGTGGTGTCGCTCACCATGTCTGACAGTGTTTCGACCGCATGCACTTCGGCATCATGTTTCTCAGGGACGGGTTGTGAGTCTCTAGGAGCCGGTGCGCGTGACAATGCATCTGCAAGTACTAGCTGCTTGCCCGGAACGAATTGAAACTTGTAGTCCTACTTCATCAGTCTGAGAGAAATGCGCTGGAGGCGAGGGGGCATGTCTCCTACATTCTTTTTTGCAATAGCGATAAGGGGTTGGTGGTCTATTTTTAAGGTTATGAATAGAGGCCGGATTTTTAGGCACTAAAAAAGCACGTTTTAGGCGCCAAAAATACGCGGCAAAAACAACGTTTTAGGCACTAAAAAGAATAAAATAGGCGCAATAAATTTTTAGATAAATGCTAATAATTTCAAGTGAAGACGTGAGCGAACTGTAAGCACGACAGGAAATCCAAAAATGTCATTGCTATGAGGCCACAATGGCAGTAACAGTTCAATTCAATTCAATTCTTTATTTTTCTCTCATAACAAGTTCTATACATTGACATTAGACGTGGAATTGCCCCGTAATACCTCTGGGCTAATGGCGATTAATTGGCTTAATTTCACAAGCGCATTGCTTACATACATGTTCAGATGCGAAAGTCACTCAAGCGTCGCATATTGTGAAACAGGCAGGAGAAACAATACTTGAAATATGGTAATACTGATTTATAAAAGCGCAAAGTTATGTCTGCCTGACGTAATTAAATTACAATAAAGCAAGAAAATAATAAATGCAAGATAGACAAGGTTTGTTAAGAAATTAACATGTTACGTAAGAACTTACGTACAAACTTTAGCAATTTTCTACAGGTACCTTAATTATACAGGCAAGACCTTTCAACACTGCCAAATACACATACGCTCATTCGAAATATAAATATTAAGAATTGTGTTTGGACAGAACGCGGAACCTAGTTTAAGAATCACTATGAAAATTATAGAAACAATAGGTAACTACCAGCATCTCCAGATTTCCGGGTTCAAAATTGTGCCTCTTGTCGCTGAGAATGAGTTTGTACGCGAAGAACGAACGCTCGACGTCGACAGATGTGATTGGTGCGTACTTATACTTGGGAAGATTCGATGGGTTAATTGACACTGGGATCCTACAGGGCTCACCAGCAAGGACTTCTGAAGCTTCTTTAAGGACAGAAAACCCCTTGTGTTTGTCCAAGACCGATTGCAGCTTCGCACGTGCCTTTTCGGCGACGGGTCCTTCGGGAACGGTGGCGATTCTTTCCTGTGCGTGGAAAATTAGCGCAACGTTCGTAACAACAGTTTCTCCCGCACTTTCAAGTTTTTTTATATAAATCCGCTAAGAACGTGAAGTTGGCGCAAAGGTACGCGAGGTCTCCTGGAAGGCTATTCACGGAGAGGACAGCTTGAGCCTTCGTGACTGCAACACTCTCGTCAATTGGAAGGCCGTTGATCACAGCCTTGATGTCCGAAAAGCAGCAGTTGTAGTAGTCAACAGCTTCTAGCCACGTTCCCCATCGTGTGGCGACGGGTTCTCGCAGTCCTCGACGATTGCTTGATGCGACGGTTCCTTTAGAGAATCAAACCCAACGGAAACACCAATGGAACCACCCAGATCCGTTGCATCACACCAGGGTTCCCGCGAGGGGAGGTGGGCGTAATTTTTCCCCATCACTTTCTTTGCCCCTGACGGTATCATAGTTCCCCTGGGGAGTAGAGTTGTGCGTCCACCGCCAAGTCCTGCGGGAAAGCCACCCGTAAAGCATGCAGAAGCCGCCGCTCCGGTTGCACCGGCGCAAAGGGAAGGGGGGGGGGGGGGGGGGGGAAGGGAGTGTTAAAAAGAGGACCAGGTTCAAACCCATAAAATTCAGAACAGTAAATATTTCCAGGTAGAATGAGTAAAGGTATCAAATTGCACTCGAAAGCGAAACTTGACGCTACATAGAGCTGATTTAGGCGCCAATTTGAGAAAAAAGGCATTTATAGGCATTTATCAGAGTTTAGGCACCAACACCCAAAATAGGCATTTATAGGCACTATAAAACCACCATAAAACCCATCCTTGACCTCCAATTCGTACTCATATATCGAAACGGGGCGATAGGAACGCAAGGAAAAAAATAGGCATTTGCCTAAAATCCGGTCTCTAGTTATGAGTCTTCAAAAAATGAAATCGCGAAACCGATCACAACCAAACGTGCTTCTCATGCTTCCTTTTCAATTTGGGAGTATCGAGATTCGCATTCTGTCAGCACTCGGGATCCATAAGCTACAGGCCCCCACTCTGTGTCATGGCGTTGAAAGAGAGCTGCGCCAAGGCCATAACTGGACACATCCGTGGACATTTTAGTCTCCAGTGCTTCATTGTAGAAGGCAATGACTGGTGCTGTGGTCAGCGAGGTTTTGAGGGTCTTCCACTCGTTGTCATGGTTGAGGGTCCACTCGAATACTGACCCCGTCTTGAGCAGGTTCCGTAGGAGGGTGGTCCGATCCGAGAATCTAGGCAGGTACTTGCTGAAATATGTGAACACACCCATCATGCGTTGAACATCCTTCTTGTCTTTGGGAGCTGGCATATTCACTACGCTGTCCACCAAGCTCTTTTCAGGCTGTACGCCAAGTGCACTGATCCTGCCTCCCAGGAAAACCACCTCCTTCACGCCAAACCGGCATTTCTCAATTTTCAAGGTGAGTCCTGCATGACTGGCCGCCCGTAGAGCTGTACGGAGTCGTGCCTTGTTGCAATCGACAACGGCAGAGCGGATGACATTTGCAATCGGCACGTCGGCCCGCCGATGGACGTCGGCGGCCTTGGTTCGTCGTCTCATGTTTCGCTCACGGGCGAGGCCCGTCGTCACATAATTCACCGCCGAAATAACGTGTCTTCAAAGCGTCGAGCCGGCCGAATGTCTGCCCCCCTTGGTACCCAAATGAGATACCCGGGCAAGGTCAACTCAGCGGACCTCGGACTCGAACATTACGCCAAACTCTCGCCCTGTCGACCCCAAGCCACCTGCAAGCTGGTGCATTGATGCATGGTGCCATCGAGTAAGACGACCTTTTCGGTGTGGTGTGCGCGGATGTGTGACGTAACTTGGACAGGGAGTCTTTCCGAGAAGGTGTGGGTGACGAAACTGGTGCACCGCCGCGATTGGTTGCCGCCCGACTGCATGGCAACCGAAATACTTTAAAAGCACTGAGCCCACCTAACTCGGAGAGCTCACCGATATCAAGACTCATAGCTGCGGCTAGCTGCTGTATAGCCAGAGCTCATTACTCTTCTGACATTTAAATAAAAGAGAGTTTTAATTATCGTCATCGTCGCCTGCTGAGATTCCTGCCCGAAGCTCCGTCCGGATCTGGACCCCAGCCGATCCTGGTCCATCCTGGGGACTCACATCGGCCGCGACAACTGGTGGCAGCGGTGGGATGGACTTGAGCGACGTCGGCTGTGGGGAGTGGTGAGTGCTCGACTTGACTCGTAGGGACGCCAGATTTCCAGCCGGGGTAGTCTAGGACTGGTGGTGGGGCTGTACTCGAGCAGGGTTTTGCTGGACAGCCATAGAGCGGGTTCAAGTCACACTCGATATGGATCTCGAGCAGCTGCTTATACGCAGCTGCTGCGCGTCTGCTAATGTGCGTATACCTCACACATTAACAGCAAGTCCGGCTTATAAGTCGGACTTGCTGTTAATGTGTGAGGAGTTGGGGATCGATGCCAGGAAAATTCAACGAAAACCACTCCTCGTGAAGGCAATCCAAGCCCTAGGTGCTGACGATAAAGATTTGAACGAGTGCTGGGAATTAATCAAAGAGAGGCGCGAAGCAGCTAAAGTCAAGGAAGAGCGCGAGGCGGAAGAGCGGAGGAGCGACGCTGCTGAGCAAAAAGCCAAAAAGGAACGCGAAGCGGCCGTGGAGATGAAACGCTTGGAACTGGAAATGAAACTCCTCGAGGTGGATCAGGCAGTAAGGGGCGTCTCGAAACCTGGCGAAGTGAAGGCTTTAAAAATTAAAGACCTAATGCAGCCTTTCAAGGTGGGTGAGGATATTGGTCTTTTTCTGGTAAATTTTAAAAGGATCGTGCAACAGGATCGGGTGGTCACGTGATACATGGCCTCAGCTCTTGCTCACGTTGCTGCCTTGTGAAGTGGCACAGGTTGTCGCCAGACTTAGCCCGGAGGAGGCAGCAGACTATGACGCGGTCGAGCTCGGCCTTCAGAAAAAAGTATCGCTTATCGAAGGAGGCTTTCCGGCAGCGTTTCCGGGTACCAGAAAAAAAGCCGAAGAGTCATACATTGAATTCGCTTACAATCTTAGGTAAAACTTGGTAGAATGGCTTAAAAGTGCGGAGGTCTACGGTAACCACGACGGCGTTGTCGAGTGCTTCGGGCTCGAACAACTGTACAAGGGCATGCCGGAGGTAATGCGATACTGGGTTCAGGATACAAATCCTGACACGACACAAAAGGCTGCCGAGCTGGCTGAAGAGTTTGTGGCACGCCGCAGTAGCCAGAAAGACGATACCCCAGAACGTAAGTTTCCAGGTGCGCGCGGAGGTTCCCGCGGAAAATATTGTAAGCCACGCTCCGAGGAAGACAAGACGGAGCCAAAGGACTCCGTAAAGGGCGCTCAGGAGTCAAAGGCCGCGGGAGGCGGAGAGGCAGGAGAGGAGAACCGTCGCGCGGAGAAACAAGGTCGGGCAGACAAAACAACAAAAAAACAATTTGAGACGAGACAGCCCATGCGTTGTTTCCCTGCAACGAGACGGGTCATATGGCGGCTGGTTGTCGAAAGCCTCGGGTGGTTTTCTCGTACCTTCGTAAAGATGACGAGAATGACAGGCTGCTCGAGCCTTATCTCCACGACCTCCCCGTGAACGGCGAGCCCTGCAAGGTGCTCAGGGACCGCCGCCACGTTGGACGTCGTGCACCCTTCGCTCGTGCAAGCGGACCACTACACTGGTGAGTGTGCGTGGATACGGCAGGTGATGGAACAGCAGAGCGTCTGTCTGCCGGTAGCCAGGATGACGATTCAAGGTCCATTCGGCACACTGGAGACGGAGGCTGCGGTTTCAGCTAACCTACTACCCCAGTATCCGTACCTCTTTTCTAATAAATCGGACTAAAAACTGCGTAGAATGGGAAAGCGTTTGACCGAGGGGGTAGTGCAATGGCACTAACTCGGTCGAAAGCGCGGGAGCTTGCTAGCCAGCTTAGATACAATGAGCAACCCGAAACCTCCGAGGACGTGGTGTGGACTGGGGACGCTGGGCAGGCAAGAGAGACGCAGTCCGAACCCTACGACGAAGGAGAGGACTCTCCAGGCTCAGATGAGTCCTCATATTGTGACGTTTTGGAAATGGCTGAGGGTCGCGTTGTTCCTCCAGTCACTTCTAGGTTACAGAGTCTACCGAGAGTGGGGACGGCGAGCTTGCAATTCGAACAGAAAAGTGACCCCAGTCTCAAGATACTCTCCAATACACAGAGGGAAGGGGTAGCCCGGAAAAACATTACGTTTTACGAGAACGGGTGTCTCCTTCATCGAAAATACGAGGACAGGCGGGGAAGGGTTTATGATCAACTCGTAGTGCCTTCCAAGTACCGCTCCGACCTCCTGTATGTGGCGTATGAAAATCCTTGGTCAGGGCATCTCGGTACAAAGAAACTAAAGAGCGATTACTTCAAGAGCATTATTGGCCAGGGTGTTTTCCAGTTGTTAAAAAAACACGTGAAGTCATGTAGCGTGTGCCAGGTCGTCGGGAAGGAGAACGACAAGTGGAAGGCCCCTCTAAAATTGGCCCCGTTGATTTTTGAGCCTTTCAAGCGCCTGGTAGTGGACACGGTAGCGCCCTTGCCCGTCACTGAGTCAGGGTACAAGTACCTTCTTACAACGATTTGTACTGCCACTAAGTTTCCGGAGGCGGTGCCTCTTAAAAGCTTGAGCTCAACGGAAGTGGTCGACGTTTTCCTGACTGTATTTGCCAGAGTAGGTTTCCCTGCGGAGCTCCAGAGCGATCAGGGTAGCGTTTTTCCGAGTGCTTCGACGACGACCTTCCTTGAGCGGTGCGGTATTAAGATTATTCATAGTTCCGTCCACCACCCGCAATCAAACAGTGTGGAACGGTGCCATGTAACACTGAAGCGGGTCCTCTGAGCACTGACTCAGGAACACAAGCGGGATTGGGAGCGCTGTTTGCACGCAGCGATGTTCGCCTTGCGTTCGGCTCAGCACGAATCTACGGGTTTCAGTCCCGCAGAGTTGGTGTACGGTAGAGCGCTGCGTTCTCTGATGCGTATGTTACGCGAGTGTTGGGAAGAAGGTGGAGAGGGCACGACAGTTGTAGAGTACGTCCTCGAATTACTTGAACGCTTGCATGTTACTAGAAAAATTGCCGAGGGCAACATGTCGGCAGCGCAGCTCAGGGCGAAAACATGCTATGATAAAACGGCCCGTAAAAGAACGTTCAAGGTGAACGACAAGGTGATGCTTCTAAGGAGTTCAAGACAAAATAAGCTCGAAGTGCACTGGGAAGGTCCGGCAGAGGTTTTCCAGAAACTATCCGATACGAATTATGCTGTCAAAATGAAGGGGAAGCGAAAGGAAGTCAAAATTTATCACACAAACCTAATGAAGCCATTTTTCGAACCCGAAGAAATTGCTTTCATGACCTTGAATGCGCCGGAAGAAGGAAACGCTGCAAATCCCGCCTTTAAGGGGGGCGTCTGTGGCCGAGAAGGTGGACGACGTGACGCGGAAGGCGGTAAAGACGGAAGAGCTGGAACCTGCGCAGATTGAAGGTCTAAAACAGCTTTTGACAGAGCTCCAGGACGTCTTTTCAGATCGACCGGGTAAAACCACCTGGGTCACTCATGATATCGAGCTTATCTCTGACCAGCCCGTCAGGGCAAAGCCCTACATAGTGTCTCCTAGGCAGCGAAACTTAATTAAGACTGAGATCGATAAAATGCCTGAACTGGGAGTGATAAAACCCGGAGAAAGTGACTACACGTCTCCCTTGATCATGGTCGAGGTTCTGGGTAAAAATTCGCGTCCTTGCATCGACTATCGTCGGCTCAACTCGATAACCAAGGACCAAATCTACCCGATACCGAACATCGAGGAGCGTATCGAGACAGTAAGCAGTGCCAAATCTACCTCCAGACTTGATTTGGTTCGGGGATATTGGCAGGTGCCCCTTACAGAGCGTGCTAGTCGGTTCTCTGCTTTTGTTTCTCCGTTTGGCACTTTTCGACCCCTGATGCTGAGTCTCGGGTTAAAGAATGCTCCCTTTTGTTTCTCCAGTTTGATGGATCGGGTGCTGCAGGCACTTGGCGATTTTGCCTTGCCACACTTAGATGACATCACTATTTTTTCTAGCAGCTGGGAAGGTAACGTCGATCACCTGCGGGCAGCGTTCACCCGACTCCGGGGGCCGGTCTTACAGTGAAGGCGGAGAAGTGCCAGTTGGGTAGAGCCGAGGTCACGTATCTGGGCCATGCTGTATGACAAGGATTTCGTCGTCCGTCCGAAATTAAGATTGAAGCCGTAGCAAACTATCCCGGACCTAAAACTAAAACTGATATCAGAGCGTTTCTCGGGCTTACCGGGTATTATCAGCGAAACATCCGCGGTTACTCGGATTTGGCTAGCCCGCTCACTGACGCGCTTTGAAAAACACAACCTTCGCTCGTCGTCTGGGACGAACCAAAACAAAAAGCGTTTGACGCACTGAAAGCGGCACTTACTAGACAGCCCGTTCTCATGGCTCCTGGTTACGAAAGCCGTTTGTCGTTCAGTGTGATGCCAGTGACCGAGGAATGGGAGTTCTGTTATGCCAGAGGGATAACGAGAGCAGTGAGCACCCTGTCTTGTACGTAAGCCGAAAGCTCAGTGTTTGAGAACAGCCATACAGTGCGAGCGAGAAAGAATGCGCATGTTTGGTCTGGGCGGCTCAGAAGCTCACGTGCTACCCTCTCGGGGAACAAATTCACTTTTGAAACGGACCACTGCCCTTTGACGTGGTTACGTAATATGTCTCCGAAAAACAGACGCCTCTTGCGCTGGAGCGTTGCTCTACAACAGTTTAATTTTGACGTTGTATACAAAAATGGCAGGAGTAACGGCAACGCCGACGGCCTGAATAGGTCCTTAACATGAGGACTGATGGTCGTCAAGGTATGACCCAACTTAGTTTAGCCAACTTGAACCTGAGTGCATTTAGCCATTTACAC
Source organism: Ixodes scapularis (assembly GCF_016920785.2). Classification (NCBI taxonomy): domain Eukaryota; kingdom Metazoa; phylum Arthropoda; class Arachnida; order Ixodida; family Ixodidae; genus Ixodes; species Ixodes scapularis. The sequence goes on from NW_024609846.1 coordinate 102,961,845, forward strand.
AAGTAGGCTTACAGTATTTTGTGTGTAGAACGCAATTGTATTCAGAGGTTGTATTGCTTTGCTGGTCCTAATATCGGCAAGTTCAGTTTTAGCTGTCGTGGGAATTATAATGAGTGGGAAATTGTATTTTGAGATAAGATTTTAAGTATAGGTAGAAGTTGTGTGTCTGATTTATCTTACTCCGTTATCTGGCGTTCCTTTGAGTTGGGTTGGGTGCCTGCCTGCTTACTACGGTTGCCGGTGTTGTGCTGGTTAATTCCTATCGTTTCTGATTACGTCCTGAAGCGGCTGGGATGGCTCCACTCCATTCGTCGGACGATTTCGAATGCGAGAGCCAGAAGCCGGATGCCGGCGTTCCGCGTTTTAACGTGTTCGACGCGTGCAGTGGAGACAAAGGCAGCTAGCTAGCTTTAGGTCTACCCACTAATGATTCGAATCGGAGCTCGGCATTCTTATGTCCCCGCGCGCTCTCGCCTTCTTCTCTCTCTCAGTTTCTCGGTGCATGCTGTTTTGATTTGAAGCGCCAAGGTAGTTCTACGAACATCACAGATACGAGGCGACGCGCACGAGCCATGTAACGAAAGCGATTTCGCCTTGAACACCGAAGGTACTATATAGAACAACCAACGGACGCTCAATGGTGATTAGGGTTTGAACTATTATTTAACGTTATCATGATCTGAGTAGTGCTCCCTGAACTAAAGTGCGTCCGTATAAAGAAAACCCCTAACGAAAACGTTAATGAAAAAAAAAAAAAACGACCAAAAAAACATTAATCCGTCGCAACGTTTCTTCCCAACTAAGCGTAATGATTGCGGTTCCGATTGGCGTTGCGCAAGTTTAGTATGAATGCGCATTATACCCAGTGTCCGCGCTTCCAAATAATGGCCTCCTTCGGCTCCAGCGGAGACGCCACCGTCGGTATGTTCCACGCGCCGAAGCGTGCCCTCCGAGAAAGAGCAACTCACCCGCCGACCTCCTGCCAAACAACCCCGCCTCCCGAGGAGCGTTTCTGAACGTCATCGCAGCCCTGGAGGTGGCTATTCTCCGTTTCGCCTTAGGATGGACTGCAGAGGACGCTACGGAGCCATCGGAGCCCGTTTAATGCCGTTTGAGCGTCACAGGTCCTTCTAAAGTGGGTGCAGCGAAGGCAGCGAAGCGTGGGGTACGTAGTCGCGTGACAGGTTCCCAACGCTGGGGTGGCTGGGATGGCTCGTTCCGTCCGCTGCGGTCCATCGTAAGGTGAAACGGATTACAGAAAGCTCGCAATAACAACGGTAAGCCCACATCAACCGCCGTGGCACCGGCGCGACTGCTTATCTAATCCAGTCTCTCCTAATGAAAGCTGACCAGTGGACCGTGACACGCGCGCCCAGAGGGACCCAGTCACGTCCGCGGAGGAGAGACCGACAGCTTCTTCCTCTCCGGCCAGGAGACGACGAACAGTCGAAGATCCGTGGATGAAGACGTGCCCTTCCTCTTTCTCTCTCTCTCTTTCTGCTTGTACGGTTATCGTCAGTACCTCGCCTCGTGTCCCCAGTGTCTTCTTCCCCGATACACACACGGTCGGGCGGTGCGGTGGCGTCGGTGTACCAACGGCGGCACTCATTGTCCACGGGCGGAACCCCGAATGACCGAACTGGGCTACGGGGACGCGCGGCTGCGAGCAGCTGGGAGCGAGCCTTCATGGCCGGCTGCATTCGTCGTCATGCTGCCGACTCGGGATGCAGGTGAGCGGACTTTCGTCTTACTCTTGCGATCGGGAGGGATGGCGTGTACTACAGCTACGATGACTGGAAAGTGGTCCTTCGATTTCCGCCCAGTGACGTTATAGAAGTGTCAGGCTGTCGCCGACTGCGATCCTGGCGGTGTCGCAGCAACGGTAATGAATATAGCAGACGCCTGTTCGGCTGGGGGATCGTCCTGCTTGACAGTGGAAGCTTCGACAGCCAGGAGGTGGGACGCCGCGACGACAGCGACACACGCGTTTGCTCGTGCTTACTGTCGGCGCTTCAAGCGCCAACCGCCAGGATTGCGACATCTGACAGCGTGACACGCCGGCCTTTGAGCCGTCATTTGTTGCCACTTCGGGACCACTTTGGATGTATGGGCGGAGTGGGACTCTAAACACACCAGTCGGAGGCGCGTTCCAGGCAGCGTGCTAGAGTCACTAAATAGGCTGCGCTTCAGAGTATCGACACTTCGGCCATCCTGGCGCATAAGATCATGGTGGCCGACTATCTGAAGCTTTATCCGAAATCGAAGGAAACGTTTTTCCGTTCTCCGGGAATGTTAACACAATCAGCGGCACCGGGAAAATTCCACCGTCTGAGCTTCCTGAAACCGCATCGCGATCTCAGGAAGTCGCATTGCCAAATGGTAACTATATCGCCGGTTGCACCCCGTCTGCACTCAGCACCCAAAAAGGCGGCGCCCACAAGATAATCGGGGAACAGAGTGCCGATACTCTAAGCCTATAACTTGTGCAGTGGATCCAGTGTGCATTTGGTGCGTCGTGCTGCCTTCGGGTGCTTCGCTTGCAAAGTGTACTTTTTTTTTCTTTTTGCGACGTCTATGAGAGCCGGTAAGGATTTTGATTTTCGAGCACGATCAATGTAATGAGAGTCATCGTTTGTCCGCAATTTATCGCGGAAACTTCACTTTGGATGAAGCACAGTGGGGGTTCATGGCAGACGCGGTGTGCGTTTGTATATAGTCACTGATAGGATGAAAACGGCAGAAAGCGCTTTCACTTGCCCTGCTTCCAGCGCGAGGTTGTACCTTGGATAGCCCTGCGGCGCCTCGTGGGCTTTGAGCGTGCGCGCGCAACCAAAACACTCTGAAAGGCAACGGACGTCTGCAGGAGGTCGGACATCCGAGAGCGACACCCCGCGCTTCTTGTCTTGTTGGTAACTGTCCGGATAGAACCTGAGGGAGAGGAAGAGACGGAGCACGCGGAGGCTTCGGAACACCGAGCTCTGACTGAAATGAATAGTGGGTAGACGCAAAGCTATAGCTGCCTTCGTCTCCACTCCCTTTTCGAACGCGTTTGAGCGCCGAACACCGGCATCCGGCGTTTGGCGTTCGCGTTTCGAACGTGTTTGAACAGTGAATGACAAAGGCACCCTAGCTCTGCGCCTACCCACTAATCATTTCAGTCAGAGCTCCGCGCTCTCCTCTCATGCTGTCTCTCAGTTTCTTCCCGTATAGCCGCTTTCTTCCATGAACGTACTAAGCCGTCTGTAAACAGGAGGCTCGTTCGATTTTCCTGCACGCTGGGCTGACGACTCGTAAATATTGGAATGGTCCATCCCGATATTTACGAGTCCTGAGCTCTGCGTGCGATCTCCTCAGCCCAGCACGCGCATGTTAGACGGTTTGCAAAGCGAGCAAATCACGCGCCATACGCACGAACTCTGAAAATAAAACCGGCCAGGAGTCTTTTTTTTTTTTTTTTGAAAGGTCTGTAGGGCTTCATTGCATGTGTGAACAGGCCTTAAAGCACTCGCGAGACCCTGACCAAACAATTTTCCACGTGCACTTCATGACCGTGAAGTAACATCGAAGCAACTGAAAGCATGCACTTAATGGGCTCTGCTTTCTTTTGTTAGAGGGCACCGGCAATGGCGGAGGCCTCGGTAAAAACACAGCCAGACGTAAGAAACAAGCAGCGAGACCGCGGACGCGGATGAGAGCACACAAGCCGATCGTCTTTCGGTCCGTATTCGTCTCGGTGTTCACTTCTACTTCTACCCCAAACCTGGTTTGCGTGTTCTCTTGGTTCTTAATTTGCTTCTCAGGGTCATCCTTCGCTTTGGTGCGTCCTGTCAATACAAATCGATGGTAGCCCGAACTTTGGCTGATTGTCACATTAAAGATTGTAACGTCAGCTGTATGTGCCTCAAGCTCCATGTCGAAATTCCGCCAAATATGGAAAATGGGGTTGCGATTAATGGAGTTAATTGAAGACTTGAGCGTGTTGGTGGTCCACATTGACTTAAAACGAAAGAAACACACAAGAGGACGAAAGAGAACGAAACAGACGACACAGCTTTCGTGTCGTCTGTTTCGTCCTCTTGTGCGTTTCTTCCGTTTTAAGTCGATTAATGCAGCTACTTAATTCTGCCGTTGCGAATTGCACGGCCCGAAGAGTTACGTTTTCTTTGGGAGATATTCTTACTTATGTCTTGAGAAAAGCAGTCCACTCCAGAGGAAGATGTTTATCAATTCAAAACTTTGTTAATTTATTCTGTCTGTGCTCTCTTTTGTTTTGACTGTACATGTAGGTTTATTCCATATGCTCTTATTTAAAGGCTTTCTTAACTATGCAACGCGAAACACCTGGAGAAATTGTTTATTTTGTTTTGCAGTTTTATTTTCATTCGGTAAAAGCGTTGATACTTAAGCGACCCGCTGGCTGTCAATATTTCAATTCGGAACAAACGGGGGCCAATGTCGAGGTCCTTGTGTCTTTCCCATGTTGCAAAGTAGTAGTCGGCGGAGAGATTTCGTAACCGGATTATAGCTCGTTTTTTGCAAGCTCAAATTCTTAAAAGTTTAACCCCCACCCACCCAACCAACCAAAGGGTGAGTAACACTTTGGGTGGGTTAATAACTTTTACATTCCCGGAATATCTAGTAAACGCAATGCTCCTCTGGTGGTGATGTATCTGCATGCAATAATAATAATAATAATAATAATTATCATAATAATAATTTGTTTATTTAATGTGCCCCAAAACAACTACGCGGATCTTCACATTGGCGCACACAAGATAAAAAGAACAAACACAACACACGCACAGCTTCAAATGTACAAATTAGCATGACTACAAATAGGTCGCACACTTCACACAAAATGCAATAGAGTTTCTACTTTCAACTAGACTTGCCAAGTTTCGGCGAAAAACTGAGAGATCTGTGAAGATGTCCAAGCTAGAGGATAACGATTCTATTATATGAAATTTGCATACGGGACAGTGGTGAGGGCTTAGACATGAATTTAATGTAAACGACTGTAAAATTTCTAGTAACGCGACAAGGAACATGAAAATCGGCAGAATTCAGAAGTAGGCTAGCATCAGTCCAACCATTTACAACCCTGTGCAAAAAAATCAGATCACTCTCGAATCTTTTATTTGGCAAAGACTTAAGTAAAACACTCTTAAGAAGAATTTCATAATCATAATAAAAGCGACGCTGAAAGTGTCTATCATATAAAATGCGTATCATTCTTCTTTGCACTGATTCAATGCTAAAAATCTGTGTGCGTGTTAGAGAATTCCAAACAACAGAGGCAAATCCAAGCCGTGAACCGGTTAAAGCAGAAACTAAACGAATCATACAAGCAGGGCGTCGGAACTTTTTAGTTATACAAGGTATAATAACGAGAGTTTTCATCGCACGGCCAACAATAAAAGAAACATGAGCATTGAATGACGATACATGGACCCCATGGATCCCGTGTACATGTCTTTACCGATGGTTTCACGTGTGGAAAAGAGCTCAAGTGCTGCTGCCGTGTTTTCGACCAGACATTTCATTAGGAAGCAAACTTTTAGTCAAAAGACATCTTCAACCGCATTGGAATTGATTGCCACCCGGGAAGCGGTGAGACACATTGAGCAACAGCTTTCAAGGACGATATTCACTGATTGCCAAGTGGCGTTAGAAAACCTCCAATCGGTTATGGCACGTTGAGTTTACAAAGAACTTGGCTCGAACGTGATATTACTTTTGAACAGCTGCAAAGAAAAGGGACATGAGATGCACTTCCAGTGGATTCCAAGCCATTGTGGTATTTCTGGAAACGAGACAGCGGATGCAGTGGCAAAATCGGCCCATCAAAATTAGAGTACTTTGAAAATTCCTTTCTTGAAATCGGACGCCAACTCGGCAGTGCAGAGTGTGTAGCCAAGGAATCCCGGAGAAAAGCTCACCGGAGAAAAGCTCACCGGAGATACGCTCACCGGAGAAAAGCTCACCGCAAAACCGGCGGATGCGGAGAATAGCTCACCGGCCATTGAACGTATGCGCAGAAAAGCTCACCGATATTTTTTCTTCTTTTTATATGGAGGCTGTTGGATCGTGCGTAACATATATCAATTTATTATCATTAAAATTCGTCAGCTTTTTAAAGAATAAAATGTCCTCTTTTGTAATATTTGTTAAGCTTAATGGGTATATATTGCTCCCAAATTAATAATTTCGGGCCAGTGTTTTTTGTAGCTTACTCTCTAGGCAACGAAAGCTTAACTAAAATCTTTATGAACTTGAAGAACGGGAAAAAGTTAAAAAAACGTAATGATGACTGCCTAAAACCTAAAAATCAAAGGTGTAAATGCCGAAAATTCAAAAGTGCACGCGCAACACCGCGGTGCATGAAATCCTGTTTGAAGCTTTTGTTAACATTTGAAAACAGGATAAAACATTCAATAGGATATCGAGGCTTCTTTCTTCCACGGACATGCACGCTTTCTAACCGTTCGTGCTGGTGTTTCCACAAGTTTCCTTTGCGTGATAGTTTCCTTCTACGGTGCGCCAGCCATGACCTTCAGAGGTGCACACTGTCTCCGTTGTTATTCGTGAGCTATATAAGAACTAGTCATTTGTGAGGTAGGTAGCGAATTGTTCGAGTTGATAAACGTTATACACGATGAAAACCGCTCAAACGACGACGACGGAGTGAAGACAACAAACACGACACGACGAAGCTGTTCTTGCAACTAAAGTTTTGTTAGGGAAATTAACAGCAAGAAAACAGCGTAGCCGACACTGATTACATTATCAAACATCTACTTATCTATTAGGCACTACACAATACTTGGAACTCAAGCTATTCACACACCACTATTCATATTAGCTCGCAAAAAACAAACCTCTTTATCTGACAGAGCTACCGACGGCGCACCCTCAGCTGTCAATGAATTGTTGCCTTTTTTACCGGTGTACGATGTTCTGATTTTATACTTGCGGCTTAATTAGTTTACATAATGGGTGATTACTAATTTCAGAGGAATCAGTAAATATGCCCAATGAACCTCAAGAATATTACAAAGACGAGAATATATTTTTAATGAAGTGACGAATGCGAATTGTGTTAAATTGCAACGTTTTACGCAGAATCAAGCTAAGCTAAAAAAATATCGGTGAGCTTTTCTCCGCATCTGCCGGTTTTGCGGTGAGCTTTTCTCCGATGAGCTTATCTCCGGTGAGCTTTTCTCCGCTGAGCTTTTCTCCGCCGCCCGTAGCCAAGCGCCTGGCATCCCAGATGTGGACTGATCCTGAGTATCGCCGCACCCGAATTTACGCCCTGGATCAGCGTATGACGTTTCAATACCCATCACGACTTCCACGCGGGTCTGAGGCAGTGCTACGCAGATTCCGACTGGGGGTGGCGTTTACCCGACACTTCCTGCGCCATTTAAAAAAGAAAAGACAACCCCTATTGCCCAGTCTGCGATGTCCCAGAAACCGAAAGTCACGTCATCTGTGACTGTGTCGTCTATGCCGTGGAACAAGAAGATTTTCGAAGGACAGTTCGGAGCCTCGACAGCAGATCTTTTTCCTGTGACAAGGTGTTAGGTTCAAGGCACTACACAGAACATTCGGGGAGAGCCACGAAAGCACTCGTTCCTTTCCTTCAGGACACCCGACTAATGCAATCCCTCTAAGCAAAGAGGAACTAACCATTTGAGCTGTTTCAACCTCTCAACCCCTCATCCCGTCATGTCTTCCTTCTCATAGTCATTACCTCATCCCCCCTTTCGTATCCCTTTATCCCTCCCCCTAGCAGCCAGCTGGGACAGAAGTCCAAGGTTATCTCTCTGCCCTTCGATCATCATTATATATATATAAAAAAAAATATCAACACACGTTAGCCACAAAAGTTGAACGAGCCTTTTCGTGACCCGAGCAACTTCGTAGTATACCTTTGTTCTTTTATGTTTCTGTGTCTCGATAATTTAAGCGCGATCATTTAAGCACATAAAAATGCATTACTTTTTTCATGGGGTCGTTGGATCGCTCCTTTATATTATAATAATATTAGTAATAATAATAATAATAATAATAATAGCAATAATAACATTTTATTTGCACATAATAAGAACTACCCTGGGCGACGTGCTAGGTTGAGCAGATAGGTGGAAACCCGTACGTGATGCGCCTGCTAGTCAGTCACCCAGGGGAAAGTGGGGTAGACCGCTCAGTCCTCTTGTTATCAGTACTTAACATCGCTAACAGTGTGTATCTGGCCTGACTGTGATCTAGTCTTCGTTGTTTGTCGCTCTGGTGGAACGAGGCCTTTGCAGAATTCCGGGCCACAAGTCTTATGCGCTTTTGTATTCTTATTCGATTACACTGAAGCCAAACAACGCAATAAGAAAACAACATATGGGTCATATTGTATTGTACGACAGTCCTATTTTATTGTCAATCGGTTGCTTGAATGGTCAAATAAGCTTTCACACTTTCTTTATGCGTTTATTAGGGCGGAACACTGCACTACTATCCGCAAACCTAACCCGCATGTTTTTTTTTTTGTTTTTTTTTGCTTAACCTAGTTCACAACCCCCTGCCTCTTATACACCTTATATACTTTCTTTTGTGTTTGAAGTCAACCATCGTTTGCTGGAAAATAAAATGAGGGGGGGGGGGTTGTGTGTATGTTTATACAGCCTAGAACTTGGTCTGCCTCAACGGGCGACGAGTCACTCGCTGTAGATGAGCAATTTAGCCAGCGCAGCACAACCGCTAGCCTGGGGTCTTTAACGTGCACCACGCAGTAGCCTATACACGACCGCACGCCGGGACGATGCTCATCCAGATCGGAAACTCAATGCAAAGCAAAGCTGGAAAGCAAAGCAAAGCTGGAAAATAATTACAAAGGAAAATACTCTGAAAATAAAATTTTTCAGAGTATTGTTTTTAATTTTTTTGCTTGTGTTTGTTGTTAGTTCTTCTTTGATAATTTGTATTTTGTCTTATATGTATAATAATTTGCTCATGTTTGTGCACCACACAGCAGACCGCTAGGTTGTTAGTGGGCACTGGAAAATAAACCATTATTATTATTGTTATTATAAGCCCAGAAACTAAAATACTTCATTATGCGCGATTGAATGTAGAAGTTTTGAATTTATGCCATAACATATCGCTGAAGACCAACCTAAAAAGCGCGGAACAATTACGACAAATGCAAAGTACTTCATAGTTTTTTAATTGCCATGTTCTTTTCAGGACGTTATTGAAACTTTTATGAAACCCGAGAAGAGAGGGAAAAAAGTCTTGTCGCTTTTCGTTTTGTTTTCACGTTTAAGATATAGTTTTCTGTCTGAGATCAAGATGATTGAAACGAGCGTATGTATAAAAGACTACTTTGTCTGCTTAGTGTGGAAGTTAGTTAATTTCTCACTTCAACGCCAATAAGGAATTGATCAACGAAATCTACTGTGCATGATCAGTTCGGTCCCCACAGAAGCTTGACAGTACAATACAACACATTACCATTACAGTACAATACAATACAATGCATGGTCGAGTTATACACCCTTCGTAAATAGTATGGACTTTCTCAAACAATCTAACGGGAGAAATCAGGCGTCCACGTATACGTGACGCATATTAGATGAAAAAGATTGGAGACGCCCGTTTGCGACTTCAGCGACCTATGCGGAGCTCAAGTTCGTCTGCTTCTTTTTCCAGGAGTTGTGGTGACGTCAGAACGACGCCGAGCTCTGATTGGCTCTGATTGAAGGGTAGTGGGTAGACCTCAAAGCAAGCTGCGTCGAGGTCTGTCCACTACCCTCCAATCAGAGCCAATCAGCGCTCAACGTGCTGACGTCACCGCAACCCCCTCCAAAAGAAGCAGACGAGGTTGAGCTCCGCATAGAAGTCGACACTACCAGGCAATTATGGCGGTCTTGGACAGGTCGTTGCGTGCCATGTGCCAGTTCAACGCACAACGCTCGAGTTTCAGCAGGCAACTATTAGACTCAAAATAGTTTGCCCAATTTTTATTCACTGCGTTACAAACCTGCGGTGATGTGTTAGAGTAAGCGAGCTTCCAGAGGCTTGATATTTTTTGGGAAAGCGACGGAAGGACGGCGGCGCTGATGAACGTTGATGAACGCACAATGTCTGGTTCACGCGGTAGCGTAGTTTGCATTTAGAGCGACCTGAGAAACAGGCTTATACGACAGTAACAACAGAGTCACCGGAACAACTGTTTCATCGCGCCAACTGCCGACAACATGCAACCAAAGAAGCCACAAGGCACGAGGAGAAATTGTGAAAGGACCTGTTTTCAGTTCAGTGTTATGCCACTAGATGCCGTCCATTTTGCTGGGGTCGAGAATACTCGTATTCACCTAAAAAGCAACAGTGAAAAAAAAAAAAAAAAAAGTCCAGCTTTTTGGAGAGCATTACTAATTTATTCCTTGATAGGGTAAATTAAGATGTATTTAGGTGCATTTCAGATAAGCTACATGTTATTTTACCAAGACGCACACGTTTCGAACGCCAAATGCATCGTTTCTTCTTCCGACAACCAAACCTTGTAAGGTATAGTTGGCGCACCGTATGAACAATTCGCAAAACTTGCTTTTTCCTTGGTCTGACGACAAGAATAAACGGCGGACTCTTATTATTAGTACATACAAATATGCGGCGCCACCAGCCAAATGCATGCCATCTTCGCTTTTTCGCGCACGTAACACGAAGATGCGGAAGTGTGCACAGCTGAGTCTTAACTCGGTCGCCATTGTCGCGCCCAGTGGTCGTAGTAACCAAACATATGCCCTCGCGCCCCCTTACGCCTCCGCGGCCTGCACGGTCACGGGCGCACGTGCGGAAGCCGCTTACGAACACAGCCGGCGGAGGCCGACGGCGTCGGAGCGTAAAGTCGCTCGAATGAGGAGCTCACACGCGACGCCCTCCAGGAGCATAGTCCTCGAGCCCTGCCGCACGGAGCAGAGCACTGGCGCAGGGAACCGCCGCGCCCTGGTGACGCTGTGTCGTTGAAGACCGCGGAGCAGCGATAACCACCCCAGTCAGTGGGACGGAATAGTATAGTGCTGGGATGCTCTTGGTACTGCCGAGGTCAAGCCGCGGAGCATTCAAGATTACCAGGTGAGGGCTCTGACGCGCATTGGTCACAGTATTTAGTTCTTTCTTTTTTAAAGATGCCTAGTGTAATGCGACCAGCTGTCAAGACCTTAAGCAGCGGTCCCAACGCTAACACATCATACAAAAGACATTTTGCAGAGAATGTCTGATTTCTTGTATGATAGTAACATTGGTCGTGCAAAAACTGTCTGTTGTGACGGCGACTTTACATTTCAGGTAGGAGTTGCTCGCTATCATGTAAACCCCCTGTTGCGTGCAATCTGTGCTCGTCTGGAAAATTAGCCGTTAAAATAGGAACCAGCGCGTGCAACGATTTTTTTTATAACTCTAGTTCCTATACGAGGTGTTCTTGTGGCAGCCGACGTTTCACAAAAATGCTTGGCTGCGACGAGGCTTCCAGGAAGCTCCTCCTCTTTGCGTTTGTCATACCAGCTTTGACCACCCTATGATGGCTTGTTCGGAATTCTGTCGGTCTTGTGTTTCATGACCCAAGTGATTGCTGAAACCTTACGACGGAGCAACACTGCGCTTCGATCGTTCAGCTCCTCTGCAGCGTATTTTCCTGTTTGTTCAGGACCTAAACTAGTACAGTTGAGGCTAAGCAGAAACGTGGACCTCTCCATTTGTAGAAAAAAAAATGTCAAATTTTTAGCTCTCAAAGTTTGAGCTTCCCATGGCGAAACTGTGCATATTTTGGTCTTTAGAAACACGTAAAAAAAAACGACGGAACACGCTTGTGTCTTTTGAAGACGACTTGAACCTTTTATCCATTAAACAGCCAGCTTTCAGACCATTTTTAAGGGGAAAAAATCCCTTTTATTTCTAGTTGTGTTGTTTTGGCTGCCGCTGAACAAAATGCACATGAAGCAGCTTTTTACTCTTCTTCTTTTTCATTATTTTTTATTTCTGGTTTTTCACCTGTTTGCCAGTTTAATCTTCAAGCTTTTCTTTTTTTATTACCTTCCTTTTACAAGCAATACTTTTATTTTACCTCGTATTTATTTATAGTATTTTTTTATTCCAGATTCGCAGCTGCTTAGTATTCTTCCTCGTTTGCTTCTTTTTATATCTCCCACTTACAAATTTCTTTCTCCTCTTTCTTATTCTTGGGTGTTAAAACGTCCGTTCTGGTCAGCGTCCGTCCTGTCCACTTCAACGAGTTCTCGTCCTTAGCGCTGTTTTGCGTCCACAACTAGGTTTCTCGTGCGGATCTAAAGGACAACAAGCTATTATTCGCCTTTCTTTGCCATATTACAACTCTGGAGGAGTTCTGAAGAATGGCAAAAGTGTTTCAGGTTCAGTCCTCGGCTCGTATTAATGAAGCTTGCAGTTTTCCTACGTGACTTCTGCCGCGACCCAAGCGGATGCAAACCGCTGTGGTGCATTTACCGGTGGCATAACTGTGTTTTCTTAGACTTATCATTGTGTACATACGGTACACGGCACGGAACGTTTTATATGATTCTGCAACTTGGTACCATTTTGAAGGTCATAGAGTTCATTGAATATTAGATAAAGACATCGGAATCAATATTAGCTCTTTTCAGAAGTGGATGTCGGTAGCAGATAGTAGAGCAGGGCGTGGATTCAAAGTCTTAACCCGATTAATCGCCACCCTTTGATCGATTAATTAATCTATTTATAGGTCTCGTTAATTTTCATGCATAATATCAAAGAAGTCAAAAGTAAGATTTTTTTTCTTTCGCCTTTGCTGAATATGTGCTAAAACGACACTCAGCAAAGACACTCCCATATTATTACTTCACCAGCATGAGGCAAAGAGGTTCATTGATATTCTCCGGTAAGAGCGACTTTCTTTGATTGTTCGCAATAGTTTGCTGCGCTAAACAGACACTCGAACGGCGTTCAAGTGGCCGGAACACGTGTAACCTTCTGCACCTTGTCCGGAGTTACAAATTGTGCCCCTAAAATTACCTTAGGGTAACAGTTTACCTAAAGTTTGACCTTCAGACAGTTGTACTCGTCCACGTCTGCATGGTGAAAGCGTGTAGTTTGCTATTTTTGTTCGTCAAAATGTTATCGATGAACCGGTTAAAAAAATAAGCGTGATCCAAACATTAATCGATCAATCGGTAGGTTAATCGATCAATTGCCCAGCCCTAGTAGTAACTAACCTCTTCTCGGTCCGAACCAAAACAAATCTAAGAGCGCAAGGTGTTAATTATCTGCTCTGCCATGTGCTATTGTAGAGCTTCAATTTTAATTTTAAAAAAAAGTCACCCCCCCCCCCCTCATTCAAATTAAAACGTGGTGTTTATCCAATAGGACAGAGTGGCTATGCAGAGTTTCATCATAAGTGCAAGCACAGCAGAATATACTAAAACGTGTTCTCGTGAAACGTTACTTGGCTTACATTTGTATAACGGTGTGTATACAGTCTTCGCGTCGAGCAAGCTTCCCTGGTCGTTCACCCCACTGCTGTTATAAAGAGAGGTTCCTTATGAGCGTGGCGTGCTGAGAAAAAAAAAAAGACATGAGATCAACTTCTTTACCTTTGTGCCGCAGGAGTGGTATTTTCGTAGAGAAACTATAAGGCAGGGATTGTTATCTCAGATGAAACGACTCGTCCCAATGCGCGAAAGTTCTCAACAAAATCACAAAATAGTGACGCGTGGCTACGCCTGCGCAAAGGCAGCAAAATACTTTCGCGCCCTGTACCGAACAGTCGGTACCACTGTAATCAATGAGACACTGCCATTAACCATATGTGGTGCAAAAAAATAATCTCAGAACAAATCACGCGTAATAACGGGATCTCTTTGATTGCTGTCCTAATAATCACTGACAAAATGAAAACGGCAGGACGCCTCTCTTCCGACTGCCCAGCCTCCAGCATGCCCTCTTTGCCTTCTGCCGTGCCTTGGCAGCTCGTGCACGGTCGAGACTAACGAGACGCCGAAGCATGATCGAAGGTATTGACAATGTTCACCACATGTTTTCGAGCCTACTTTCACGGCTTTGTCTTTAGACTGCCAGACACTGTGAATATCTGGTTCGCTCGCGAAGGCTGGTGAGCGAACCTGCCGCCTCAGCTTTCTGTTCCAGCCGCTAGGTGCCGTCGATTTGGCTGGACTCGCCAATAGGAAGCTCAAGCTGCAGGATGGGCTAACGAAGGACCTCCCTCCAGTTCTCATTTTGCCGGTGACTTTAGAATTTATTCGAGCCTAGCATTCAGGAAAGACTTTCATTTACACGCTCGCGTAATATCTATATGATCTATCCTCGTGTTCAGGCTTCACTTCGAACGGGGGGCCTTTCCTCTCGTTTGTACCTGCGGATCTAGGTAAAGTATCCTCACGTCCGGGTGCCAATAAAAATGTCCGTTTAAAAATGGACCCGCAGATCTGTCCCGAATCGAGAACTGAGCTCCCCTTTGATGTGTTTACAGAGCGTCTAGTGAAAGACTTCCGGCACTTCACTACAACTGCCAGTCAACAACACAACGCACGGCACCAAAATATACACGCCGCGTGTGCTGAAGGCAACGCTTGCAGAGTCAGCATCCCTTTCTGTCACCCGCCTGTCAATGTGTGGACCCGGCTACGGCATCTAGCATAAGTCTCGCACCAGATCCGTTCACGGTTTTGTCTGCTCCGCCCGGAGGATCTGGGTTCTGTTTGTGGTGAGGGAGTTGTCGTTTTCTCTGGGTCTACGCACGCTGAGAAGACATACACGGAAGATGAGACACGACGCAAGGCGATGAACCACTTAAAAGAGGCCACGAAAACATACTCGGTCTGTTGTTTACTTTGTGCATATGGCCTAGTTGCGGGCACAAGAGAATTATCAGGAGAGTTTTAGGTAGCCAGAAAAGTAAACTTGCTGCGAAATTCCGAAAAGCTAAACTTAAACTTGTCAAAGATTTTTCTTTCTCTTTCTTTCTAAAAGTTTTTTTTTTTTTTTTGTCATGATACGCTCGGGCTTACACGGTTCAGGGAGTGTCACGGACGGAAGCGGCTCGCTGGCTGAACACGAGTACTACACGCTCAGTCGGCTTGCTCTCGGTAAAGAAGACTTAGCAATCCGTACGGAAATCGCAGACTTCTAGCAATGTCCGGAGCATTCTCATGTTCTGCGTGTTGTTATGATGCATATATTGGTGCCATGAGCTTGCGAAAGAACACTTGATTACTCGTTCTGACCTCAAGTTGGGGATAAAGCAGTGTTGTAGGTGCTACCGAAAAATGTGCGTAAAACGTTTAATGACAGAAAATAAAAAAGTAACGAAATACGTTACTCGTTACTTGCAAATAAAAGGAACGCGTCACCGTTACCATTACTGATAAAAATAACGCACGTTAAATTTGCGTTACTTTTCTAATTATGAATTTACACGTTTTACTATTTTGACTTTACAGGTATGCATAAGCGCCTTATTTCAAGAAACATTATTTTCATGCACAAACTGAACATAATCCCATTATGTTTGTTTATGGCTTTACTTAAATGCTCTAAAAAATAATAAAAACGCAAAGAGAAAAAAAAAAAAATCAGGTGGACACACGAAAAATATTGAAGTGTAAATTTTTCTAAGTTTTGGGAAGAACATGAAACGAGTAACGTCACTACGTTACCCGTTACTGTTTTGAAAATGTAACGAGTACGTTACGCGTTATCGAAAACGTAACGTGTTACCAGCAATGCCGTTACTTGTAACGCGTTACCGCCAGCACTGGATTAAAAAGATCACGAAAGGATTTTAATTTTGATAAATACCGCTCAGACGGAATCATTTGCCACCAGAAGCGACGAAACCCGGAACAGAATGATCAGCCACGTAATTCAGCGCGGAAAGGGAAACAAATCACATTTTATATTTTAGCTTGTAGTCAACTTCAAGTTTAACCTTAATAAAAAAAAATAGATCACATGCAGAAATAGAACGTATATCTTCTCTCAGACAAATCACCAATCATAATAATTATTACCTCGTCACAAGTAAAGCCCCTTTCTTGCGCGATTTTTATTGACTTCTCAATAGAAATCCGTTTCTGTGAGACAGGTCTGAGACATTTTGCTTGGACCGCAGATCCCAGTGAGTCTCTTTTAAAAGGAAGTCTACTTCTAAAAAGCGTAAAAAAAAATAATAAATAAAAGAATAAAAGGATACGTAATATTTTTGTTATACTACATGGCACTTTTTTTAGTTACTGATTACTTTAAAATATATAGAGTAAAATTTTACCCTTCTCAGGTTGCCTGTCTTAGAAAAGAAAATTCCTTAGTGATAATTTTTTCGTATGGACGACATTCAGGAGAAAATGTTAAAAACCAGCTGCACAACGCAAGCTGCTCGTTTAAATTACAACTTTATAAAATAAGTATATGCTAGGTTTGATGCCCTATCGTCAGCCACGGTCCCCAATAATCCATTGAGTGAAGCTAAAAAAAAAATGACCGGCAGCTGAAAAATTATATTAAGTACTGTGGTCATCATCAATTGCTTTACTCTTTCCCGGTACTTGAAAGAGGACCCAGTGTGCCAAGAACTGTATGCCAACTCAATCATCTCCCAGCTCCTTGATCATATCCTCTTTTCTTTCTCGCGCCACAGAGCGTTTTTGTTATTAATTGAGTTGTATTATTCCACTATGCCAAGGTGAGTCTACTGTCTCAGCAGTCCTTTGGACTTGACCAACGGCATTTTTTTCAAATGCGCTTCAAATAAAGTCAAACTTTCAAAACTTTGCTCTAAGTTTCAGAATACCGACAGAGGAACTTGCAAAGCGCGCTGGAGTCTGCTGGGTTAGCTGAGCTCCTCCAAGGCTGCAGCGATAAACCGTTCAGTTTCACAAACACGTTTGTGATTCTAACGACCCATTTATTTTTTAGCGTTTCTTATAAACCTTGACGTGCCTTATGTTACAACCTTGAATTCACAGCCCGAATAGTGAAAGCAGTGCTGCAACAGAACATTTTCAATTGACCGACTTTCCGGTCTACAAGGTTTGCATATGAAGATTTCTCCTCTTTTTTTTTCTTTCTTCGTTTTGCTTTTAGCGTACGGTTTCTACGTATACGACCGGTTTTTACTACACCCACTGTCGCGAGATTCATTTATTACATGTTACGGATCATTCAGTCACCTTTATATGACATTACAACTACACTGCTATCGGCGACGTGTGCGATCAAAAGGTTTCCGCGATTGGTCAGACCAGGCACGTAGCCAGGATTTTGTTTCGGGGGGGGGGGGGGGGGGGGGGGCGCCCATGACAAATCGCTGTATGAAAGGGAGGGGGAGGAGTAGGTCCCTGCAAAATGGAAGATTTTCTTTTTTTTTTGTGGGGGGGGGGGGGGGGAACCGGGCCCCATGCCCCCCCCCCCTGGATACGTGCCTGGGTCAGACCACGACCGGCTTTATTAGGGGTGACCAGGTCAGTCCGCGTTTCCCTATGGGAGCGCGCGGGCCAAGAAATATCACGTGAACGCCTGGGGGGACAGAGTGTTCCGCTAGGCGCCGCCATAGCTCAACACCAAAAGCGCGGCGGCCGCTATGGAAGGCAATGGGAACGTGTGGAAATAACTTTGAAATAAATCGCGTCTCACGCGGTCGCGCGTTCCAACCTTGCCAGTGCTTTCTGAAGTCGTTCTCAGCTGAGGCGCTGTTTCGAGCAAGCCGGACCAGGAAAGACAAAATCAATAGCAGCACAACAAAAAGACCAAAGCGTTGTATAAAAAAACGCGGAGTTATTTCTATTTGTTTCTGCAATCTCGCCCTATAACGAGCTATCACCGATCTTAAATGTTTTCCGAAATTCCATCCTTTCAATGAGACCACAGTGGCAAACACACATGACAACGGCGGACGGCGGTTTCTTTCCGTTGATGGGCGCCCGCCTGTCTGCTTCATGTACGAGTCCAGACGTCAGCATTATTTCGAACCTAAGCCACCAGCCAAACGTTCCTAAAAAAGAAACAAAACAACAACCAAAAAACAACAACAACAAAACGCCCACTCGCGTGGAGCTATTTAATACCTGCATGGCTGACTGTACACTTTCAACCGTGAGGCGAAGGTCAAGGGAAAATGATTATCTACATCACAGTTTTTTTGTTTGTTTGTTTATTGCTTCAACTCAGGAGGGTAATACAACTGTGAGCGGGCATTAGCACACCATGGGGTCCACAGTGCCTCTATGTAAAAAAAAATAAATAAAAAAAAACAATAAATAACCAAAGCCGGTACGTAAATGAAGAGTGTCCGTGACTTCTCAGAGAACACACATCGAGTAAAATGCTCCGCAGGTGGGCCGTGACGATCTTGGTGAATGTTCGAAGTGAGACACTGTCGATTGGTGGTGAACTGGTGACTGTCGTGTGTGTGTGTGTGGGGGGGAAGGGGGGGGTTTAAAGTAGCACTGCACGGGGTGCGAAGGATTTCTAGTGACGAAGCGTACGGGTTAAAAAGGGCTGCAGTCCACCTGTGCAAGTACGCCGCAAGGAGGAGGCAAAAGGAAGCGAGGAGTCCGGTAGCAGAGAAGTGGCTAGGAGCCGCGTGGTTGCTACTTGACGTGGATGTTGAAGCGGGTCCCTGCCGACTGAACGGAGGAAGCGCAGTGCTCGATAGGATGGTGTTCGGGGGCCAAGTTGGCGCCTCATAATAAGGTAGGAAGTGCAACGTTGCACCGACTCGAGGGGGGCAACAAGTTGCCTGGTTGTTGAATCCCACACCGAGCAGCAAAACGTTAAGATGGGCAACACCAGTGCTGCGAAGAGCAATCTGGGCACATCGGGACTGGCTCTTCTTGTGGACCGAATGACGAAGCCAAGGAGTCACCTTTCCCCGAACACGACGTTTTGGACATAGCGATGGAAATCGAACTGCTGGTCCATGATGACATTTAGGAGGTGGATATGCGTTGTTCTTGGGATCTCCACTCTGTTCAGGAAAAGTATTGGAGGGGACGAAGGTTGGCGCGAGGCAGTGATGTGCATGGTAGCGCATTTGGTTTAAGTTTAGGGGAAGTTTGTTATCTTTTGACCAGAGAAGAATGCGATCTAGATCAGCCTGTAGCTCTTTACCGAACGTACAATCGCGATAACGATGAGAAAAGTCCTTAAAATACAGCCGATTATCCTAAAACGTCGCTGGTCGTGGAGCGGACACACACAGACGCACGCGCGAAAGCGTCTGCTAGTGTGTTAAGCTACAGCGCCGGAAAACGCGGTGGCGGTTCAGCGAACAAGAGAAAGTACTAAATAAGCAAAAGCAAATACGGCGCGCTCGCTCTGCCTCGGGTGGCCTGGTCGCCCCTATAAAGCCGGTCGTGGGTCAGGCGCTCTTTATAACGTCTTTGGTAGTATTAATTCTGCTCTCATCAAAGGAAATAAGGGTAATGTCAAACTGTTAACTTTGACGGTGTTGGCTTGAGAAGAATGAGATGACTCCAAAAGTCGACTGTGCTTTCATACAATCTATTAAACTTGGGCTCACAACCAATAGACCAATTTCACCAAGCGTTCCACGCATGCGTGATACCGCCATAACTGTAGTTCATAGGAGGCAGACGCTAGTTCACGAGACAGTTCATGCCGCCTCGTGCTCTGCTCCCGCAGACCTCCAGCGGGGTTGTCGCGCGTGCAGAAGGACTACAGCTCCCACGATGCATGACAACAGCGGTGGCGTACTCAAACTAGCTGGTGAGATCGGTCTACTTTAAGTAGCCAGGACTACATCTATACTCCGTTTCACCTTATGTTGTACCGCAGAGAAGGCTAGAAGCGCGAGCTCATAGCGTTGGCAGCTGCTCTTAACGTACGAGAGCTTGTGCCGCCGAGGTGAGCCCTAGAGCAAGGAGCTCGCGCTTGTAGCCTATCCCGCGGTACATCATAAGGTGAAACAGAGTATAGTGACGCCATGGTAAGGCAAATCCAGATCGTGAGGCCAGGGATAGGAACCATAAAAAGGCGCCACCGAAACATCTTGTCATCTTCTGGTATTGAACTTCGAGAGCGCGGATAACAGACCAAGTCGTAACAGAGAATCCTGGTAATTCTAAGTTACAGGTCGAAAAAAAAAAGTGTGAAGAGCCAGACCGAACTCTGGCTCAATAGGAACAAACGAGAAACCATTAAGGAAGCTGATTGATTCTGGCCGATTAAAAAGCAGGACATCATTCGCCTCGATTATCTTCACGCAGAAGCAATCTGAACTCGAGCAGTGTTGCGGAATGAGCTCCACATTCCATTTTATTTCCATTCCGGGGAGCCGGATTTCCCGATACTTCCATTCCTTTATAACTCTGAGTGAAGGAGAGACCGGCACCATTCCCACTCCTACAATGGCTGAACCGTTCCATTCCTCTAATTCCCAAACCTGAAAATATGGCTCTTGACAGCTACTCTGTGTTACCGGCAAAAATAGCATATAGCTGACGTTATGAAGCGCATATAGACAGCTATAAAAATATGTAAAAACGCGTTGTCATAGTACCGATTCCATACTATAAGCCGAGCGGTGGTCGCACAGCAGAGCTTATAGTGGCACTCGGCGGCACTGCAGGCGTCGATCATACTTAGCGTGCAACGCTTTGAAAGCTACTGACGCGAGCATGGGGCTTCATCTCGTAGATCATTTCCACGCGATCAATCGCAAGCAAAAGCACAAATGAAGCCACGCGCTCGCACCAGTAGCTTTGACAGCGTTGCACGCTAATGGTCTGTTCACACGATGTATCTTTTAGGCGCGCAACAGTTTCGCGACACTCAAGTTTCGCGAAATATGCTCGTTCACACGTACCGCTTCACGTGCAGCAACGATGACGTTTAGACTCGCGAAAATAGTTTGGGTGTTGACCATAAAGTGGCGCTTCAGTTGAAAGCCGACATCATCATCGTCACCATTAGCCATTCAGCGTCGTGTTCTCCATCTCCCGCCGCATTCTAAGAGTCGAAACGCAGGCGAGCTGGTGAACAATCATAATTAAGAAATAAAACCTTAAGGCAAGGAAACAAAAAGGGACATACACACCACCGTCTTAAAACCAGCACAGCATACAGCTGTCATTTACTTCCCATTTACTTAATTTACTCTTAAATTATCATTTACTAGTTGTTGAGTTGTCATTTACTGCCATTTACTTCATTTACAGTTGAATATGTATAATTTGGATGGAGGTTGACAAAGAAGAAGACTGTTGTGGAAGTAAATGAGAGCTGTACTCTGTGCTGGTTTTGAGACGGTACTGCGTACGTCCCTTTTTGTTTCCTTGTCTCAAGGTTTTATTTCTTAATTATGACAAAGAATAGACGCGAATTATCATCATCACCAATTACGTCTTCGTCCATCGCTGGATTTTTTTCCGATATGCTACTCACTTTTCCTTCAGTGGTGCTTGACGTGCTTGCGGAAGCGCCGGCAGTATCCATCCTTCGTGGTTTCGGTTTTTTTTCGGATTTGGCTCGGCTACAACACCGGCAGTGGAGTGGTCTTCTCAAACAGCTAGCTCCCCCCTCAAAGCCCACGTGAGAGCGTTTCTGAGCGGCCATTGGCGGCGCCCTCAGAGTGATTGACAGGACTCGGCAAAGTTTCAGCAAAAGCTCGCTCCAGAAGCGAGGTGTGCGCGCAACTTTTTTTAGATGTGCGCGTCCTTTTCGGACTCGTTCAGACGGCGCAACCATTTCGTGAAACTACGTTTCGCGACACTAGATGCGCGAGAAAAATGCATCGTGTGAACGGGCCTTAAGTATGAGACCGACACGCGGAGCGGCTCTGTTTACCAACACGGCCGCAAGGCCGCGCATGCGCGGTAGCTGTGTGGGCAAAAGCAGCCCGGCGCTTCGTGTTTTCGCCATTGCGTTTAAGGCGTGCGCTCGTTGTTGACGTTGTAGCGACCCTTGTATCTTTATGTGTGCGTCGTATTTCCTCACAACATATGTCGTATGCTATGCCCGACTATTTGAGCTCGCTGCCCGAGCCTGAACGGCAGCGGTATCGAAACAAACTGTGCGTGGACGGCGTTGCCTACGAGGACCCGTACGCCGTAAAAAATGCCCGCGGGACTTTCGATGTAAAGTTCCTGCCACCGAAGTCGACGGCTCACGTCGTCGTTTATTTATTTTTTTTTTCGCTACGCCAGTTCACGCTTGACACGGTGTAGCCGTAGAAGTCTCGCGAGGCCTACGATAACTTCAAGTCGGTTTCCACACTGCCGACGGGATCAGCAGACTGTGGGTCTGCGGAAGTGTGTGTATTCATTAATTGATTAAATACACACAGCGTCTTTAAGTCGAGGTATGATATTTTTCCTACCCTCATGACCATAAGGCATGACAAGCAGTAACGCTTTGTCCGTTGTGCAGTGATGGCGGTAACACGTTACAAGTAAGGGCGTTACCAGTAACGCGTTACTTTTTTCAGTAACGTAGTAACCTACTCGTTACGTTTTCGACACAGTAACGGGTAACGTACTTACGTTATTGGGGAATTCTAGTAGACCGTTTCCGCAGCCCACTAAGCACCCGGATAGCGCTCCGTAATCCGCCACAAGACCTCGAAATACACAGACAAGGCTGGCAACGCGTATGCGCAGCTGTGGCGTTTTCTTCGGGGATACCGTAGCGGAGGAGAAAAACGGTCTACTACAATTCCCTATTATTTCAAGTAACGTAGTTACGTTACTCGTTACTACTTCCCGAGTCTTAAAGAAATTACGCTTCAATTTTTTTCCGTGTTTTAGATGTCAAACCATGTTTTTCTTTGCGTTTTTTCTCGTGAGTATTTAGGTGAAACCGTAAAAAGGGATCAAGTAATTATGTTCAGTTTCTGCATGAACGTAATGTTTCTTGATATATTACCTGTATTGTCAAAACCGTAAAATGTGTTAAATCACAATTTTAAAAGTAACGCAGAAGTAACGTGCGTTACTTTTTATCGGTAGCGGTACCGCGTTCCTTTTATTTTTAGGTAACGTAGCTCAGTAACGCGTACCTTTTATTTGTAAGTAACGAGTAACGTATTTCGTTACTTTTTTTTTTCAGTAACTCCTAAACACTGACATTCTGTCGCCGATCCCCTCCTGCTGGGTAGCACGGGCTTAGCGAGCCTCCAACGAGCGCTTGGCCGCTGCTTTGTGCGCACACACCATGGGAACAAAATCCGGGTGGTCTCGATCAGACAACGGTTTCCCTGCACATAGTCAAGGCTCGGGACGGAGATTGAAATGGAAGCCGCACTTGCCTTCAAGGAAGTGCTTGCCGCACAAACAGTCGTTCGCGCGAGCCGACCATTCTTTTTGATCCACGGATATTATGCACCAATACTATGCCTTTCAGAGTCTGCCGGGAACTTGTAGAACTCCTCTGCTTTTCTTGTACATTTCGGTGCAATTAACGGTAACTCAGCTTTGCGGCAAGCTAAAATGCTATGACGCCCATGCGAAACGTGCGCTCTTTTGCCCACACCCCCCCGGCTCCGGCGCGATCGCAGCGCCGCTGCAGCTCCGTGACGTCAAGCCCGCATGTCGGTCTATAAGGCGGCAAAAATTAAAACCGCCCATTTTCTTCGCAAACAGACCGTATGTTTGCCACCTCTAGGAAATGGCGAGCGTGTTTGTTTGCTGAGACTTTAAAGCCGCAGTCGCCCCTCTCATGAGCCATATTAGACACAAAAGACACCGTATTCGCTGTAGATCTGATGACAGAATCATCTGCGGACAGGCCCGAAACATGTTTCAGGCGAACATACATACATATTGGAAGTATACATACATACAGTATGTACGCTTCCACTATGTCTGCAGGCAGTTTTTTGTGTGTGGACAACGCGACAGAACTGTCAAAGAAACCCGCCCCAGACAATGTATGCAAACTGTCTTTTGCACAATGTACTAGAACTGACAGTGCGGTGGGAGCTACGTGCTCGCTGGGCCAGCCTTGCGTCCATTTGTTTCGCAACGCGGTCACGCTCCCTTCTATTCGTAAGCGCGGAGAGCGAGATCAGGTGATGCGAGGGAGGCGGTTGATTGGCCCGGTGAATGCGTAGCTCCCACCGCACTGTCAGCTTAGAAGTGAACGGAGCATATAATTTGTGCGTGGCGCAAGAAGAAGCTATATCTTGCTGTCTGCTTCGAATACATGCACAGCGGGACCGCCAATACGCTGTCAGAAAAGACTCCCGCGTAGACATTTCCCAACTGTCCGTGCACTGCGGCGAGAACTGAAACCCACTGAGAAAGGGCAGTCGCTATGATGCCAGCCAGGGTGTCGAACCGGTACCGAACCGAACCGAAAACCGGAACAGAACCGTTATTTTTAGCCGAACCGGACTAAACCGAACCGAAATCTTCGCCGCCATCTTGGAACTGAACCGGAACCGAACCTAAAAAAATATAACGGTAACCGGTTCAAAACGATTCAAGGTAATATTTCTTTTTTTTTTCTTTTATGTTAGTATCACAAAATGAACATATGGGAATAAAAAATTGGCGGCTGTATTTCTATCTATTGATCAAATCATCATATACAGAATTCCAATGTATGAAATTGTGGGCTTTCGTGGCACCTTTGTATTGGCACTATGATTAACCAAGTGTTACGTTGTCACGTGACGTCATGGTGTCAATACATGTTGTCAAGTAATGTCACGTGACTCGCTGCATCAACTCGATTTAATTTGAGGAAGTCATTAGATGTATTAATCTTGTTGACAGCATGACGTAACATGACATCACGATTTCGCACCGAGGGTCACGTGACACCGTGACGTAAGCGATTTTCATAACCCCTAGTCGAGTGCTCGGGTTCATGACGATCAGCGTCGCCAAACATTTGGGTAACGGCTCATGTCAATTAAATATGATAATTAATAGCCCAACTGTAACAATATCTGAAGCTCTGCCCATGCTTTTGCTTTCCAAACCCTAGCCGCCGAGGGCATGACTGTGACAAACACTGGTGGTATATAATTAGCGTCAGATCACGTGGCCTCTTGTTCAAATTGCGAGTTGAGGGGATATCGACAGCTGTCTCTGTCCTTTATTTTTCTGCATCTGTTATTAGGGGAAAACTAATGGATGTTTCCGCAAGCTATCAACGTCAGGGGTTATTTCTTAACACTATTTATTGAAAGTACAAAAAAAAATGTTGCAAGACCAATTTGACATTACTGAGGCACCGAAACATTTTTTCGTTGTTGCTGAACTGCATTTGAGAAATGTCCTTGTGAATAGAAGTTCTGAAATGACTAAACACGACTTATTAATATGACGTTACATAGAACCACACGTGTCTACGGAAGGAATACCTAAAAAAAAAAAAATTTTAGCGACCTCAGAGGAACAGCCGAAGGTTGGCAGTCGCGGTAAATCTCACACGAGCGTTGTTCTCAAGATATTGCCAAAGTTTCGACCCCCTCTGTATTTTGCTTAAATGAGCTAAAACAATATTTCTGTACATTACTAAATACTACTCAGGATCACTCCCTAACGCTAATAACTGATTGAACTTGACTTTGCTTATTTGTCTAGGCAATGTCAGTCGCCAAACAGTTAGAGAAATATGAGCATCGTTCATCCCCTCAGCTCGGAGCCAGAAGCGGCCACGTGGCCTGGTGCCTATCTTATGCCGCCAACGTTGATCATACCGCCGCGCTGGGGTTTTAAAGGACGAAAACGCGTGCTGAGCTCCATGCATTGTTAGAGAACGGCTGGACTGGAAGCGCCCGCTCTCTTTCTCTTCTTACGGGCTTTGCAATCGCCCGGAAGTCAATGGCATTTTTTCTCCGTATGTAGTTCACTTGCTCGCCGCCAGGAGCGCAATCACCTCACCCCTCTTCACCCCACTCGGAGAGTTCCTTCGAGCTGCTTTGCGCTGGTGCTCGAACTTCGTAGGTTGTTGTTTTGGCAACGGTTTATTGAACTTCGCTCCGATTTAAGTCACTCTACCGACAGACAGTGTCGTCAGCAAACTGCGTTCCCCTATGACATGGACTTCTGTACTTCTCTGACCCCTTGCGCGCCGTTGTTCGGAAAGCGCGGTCATAGTCAAAGAAAAGGCCCCTTCTAAGCAAATACAGATGTCAGACACTGATTCTGAGCAGTTGGCAGTGGCTGTGCCCGACTCGGTTACCACTGACCTGAAAAATCTAAAAGAGCCTTGCGCTCCATCTCCATCCGTGACATACTCTGGTCTGGTGTACGTCGGTGGCTATCTGCTGAAACTCATTAACGTCGGTTACAAGTTAAGAAGGTAGTAGAAGCCCCTCCCCATAAGCGTGATGCGCCCGCTTCAGACGCCTCCGCAGTCGAAAAGATAGTTCGCTGAAAACGCCCCTTCTACTTCAATGGATGGATATTGACTACAGACAGACCTTGTAGCGGGCGGCAGCTTGCGCCACCTAGCCGAGGAAAATTACTTGCTCCGGAAGGTTGACGGAAAAAGAAGGCTTCAGTGCAACGGAAATTGTAACTTTTATAAGTAATGCATATATGGTTGTTGGTTTTAGCTTGATAACCTTCCTACTCGAATTAGGTACATTCCGTGTATTTTCTGCGTTTGTTAAAAAAAACCTGCGTTTCGGGTTTTGAAAGTTCCTGCGATTCGCGTTTTAACAATGCCGAAGTCGCCGTTTTCCGTTATGAATCCCAACGTGGAGACAGCGGAATGCGATTCCTCCAATTCTTCTTCGTCAAGAGAGTCTGGTGCAGCCTCGCCGCCTACGCCAAGGCGCCTCTACAAGAAGCATAAGAGCGGCGATGTCCTCAACCGAGCTGCACGGCAGCTGATAATGAACGCGTACGTTCAGGTGCGACACGAACCGCCCGCCAAGCCCGGCCAGCCCGGCCTCACTGTGGAGGAGTCCTGCATCAAAGTCAGCAAGCTGCTTGGCGTTGGTGTACGCACCGTCCTCGAGATTAGGAAGCAGGCGAAAGAAACCGAGGGACAAGTTGTGACACCTTCTCGGAAGCGCCCAGCAAGTGAAGGCAAGAGGCAGCGCAAAGTCAGATACGGCGAGTTCACGTTGTGCGCGCTAAGATCGTGCGTCCACCGTTTCTTTCGACGGAACGAGGTCCCCACGGTCAAGAAGATAACGGCCGAATTCTGCGCGAGCACTGAACTTCCCTCGTTGAAGGCTTGGACTGTGCGTCGCCTTCTCCACGACATCGGATTCGAGCATGACAAGAGGGAACGAAACTCCCGGTTGATTGAACGAGAGGACATAGTCGACCGGCAGCAGAAGTACCTGCATGAGATCGCACGTCACCGACAAGGTGGTCGGAAGATCTTCTACTTGGACGAGACGTGGGTGACGGCAGGGCACACTGTCTCAAAGGTGTGGGTAGACACGACAGTGGCTTCGTCTCACGACGCCTTCATGCGTGGTCTCTCGACTGGCCTCAAGCAGCCATCGGGGAAGGGCCAGCGTCTTATTGTCACCCACATCGGCAGCGATGAAGGCTTCGTCGACGGCTGCCTGGACGTGTTCCGTGGACAAAAAACCGGTGATTACCACGAGGAGATGGATGGCGCCCGCTTCGAGAAGTGGTTCGACGGTGTCCTCGACAAACTGCCGACAGGAAGCGTTATCGTCATGGACAACGCTTCTTACCATTCACGGCGGTTGGAAGCAGTGCCGACGACGAGTTCCCGGAAGGACGACATCCGACAGTGGCTGACGTCTAAGAAAATTTCATGGGACCCCAAGATGGTGAAGAAGCAGCTGCTCGACATTGTGGCCTTGGTGAAGCCACAGCACCTAAAGTATCGTGTGGACACTGCTGCCGAGACAGCTGGCTGCACTGTGGTCAGGCTCCCACCGTATCACTGCGAGTTCAACCCCATTGAACTGATATGGGCGCAGATCAAGAACGGCGTTGCTGCCCGAAACACGACGTTCAAGATTGTCGACGTGGGGAGACTCCTCAACGAAGAAGTTGACAAGGTCACCACTGACAACTGGATTAATGCTGTCAGGCACGTTATTGACATTGAAGCAACGTTCCGACGAGGCGGTGCCAGAAGTGCCCACATCCAGCCCATCGTCATCCAGCTGGATGGAGAGGACACCCCATCCGAGAGTGACCTGTCTGGTGTCGAGCCCCTTGACGAAGCTTAAGGCCACCATTATGGAGAAAGCGTGGAACATCTCGGAACACAAAACGGTCCTTTTAAGGACCACTTATTTGCTTTAAGATCGGATTGTTGTTCTTGACCACCACAGTCAACTTTCCGCGGGGGCAAGGGGCCCAGTCAGGATGGTGACGACCGATGATGGTGTTCGCCCGATGGTAGTCCCCCGGGAAGTCGAATAAGAAAAAAAAAAACTAAAAGTTGTTCGATCCCGCTGGACACATTACGACGTTGGTAGGTTTACGGTGGCCAGTGTGGCCACGTTTATTTTCAAAACAAAACGACAAGTCAACGGTAATATACAAAACTTCCAAAATTAAAACCCCGTACTTTAGTCCCCAGTCTCAAGAGCCGAATCTCCCGAGAACCCTCTCGGCAGCCCTTTTCTAGCCTCGTAGATGCCTCCTTTCCCTCCAGAGATGGACCAATCACTTCAAATTTCACCACTCCCACGTGGTACACTGTCGTCCAATGGTCGGCGAGCTGTCATCCTGTCGCTGTAACTGCCAAACCTAAATTCCTTGTAGGGTTGTTCTCTGCAATTTTTCCAGTCTGACTGGCGCCAACCGCTAAGTTATTGCATCGGGCAACAAGCGACAATTTTACACTAAGCGGCGAAACCCTCTATATACAGGCACATTCGGCTAAAAGCCACAACCAGCTGCAAGAAGGGATCTGTCCGAGCAGACCACCGAAACCCGAGACGTTTCTTAACGACCGCGGGGAAGCCGCTCCCCACTCCCGGCCGCTCTGCCCCCGCAAATGCTCCCTCCAAAACGCCGACACTCACAAAGAAAGCTAAAAAAAAAATAAAACGATGCCGACGCAACTGTCGAAAGATAGACTTTTCTAAAACAAATCTTACTTATTTCTAACAAAATCCTTCGTTACTTAACACCTCCCCACCAAGAATGTTGCAAGTACACTTGCTGTTCGCGCAACATCTGTCCCCCTTTTCGAGACAGACGCGTAGCATACGAAAACAAAACAACAACAGAGGAGCTATACCCCCTGAAAAAAAAATAATCTGTTGGGCGACAGGGAAAACCAACAACACAAAAACA
The DNA here is from genome assembly GCF_016920785.2 of Ixodes scapularis. Lineage (NCBI taxonomy): Eukaryota > Metazoa > Arthropoda > Arachnida > Ixodida > Ixodidae > Ixodes > Ixodes scapularis. The sequence continues at coordinate 102,991,127 of NW_024609846.1, forward strand.
AACAAGCAAACACAGTCCGGTGAGACCCAAACCCGTACGTTCCAGATTCCACCATGACCAGTATTTATACAAAAGAAAAAAAAAAGAAAAAAATTAACGTTGGCTACAGGCAAGGAAATCCAAACGCGAACAGAAAAAAAAAAAAGGTTTGCTATACCTAGCCTATACCCGAAACTGTTTCTCCATTCCTGCGCGTCCCCGTCGTCTCGAATGTCTCGCGTGACCGAGGCAAAGGTCTTACCCCCGCACTCAGACACGCAGAGGCCGGTTTGTTCCCGGAGTCCACGGCTGTATATACTAATCCAGGGCAGTTCTGCTTCAGGTGCCCCTGCCTCCCACACGAAAAGCACCCTTGCGGTCGAGGTTTCTCAACCCTTCGCTGGTCGCCCCCAACTTCCGCAGGCCCACCCCGCATGTTCACCTGTGGCCCCTCGGCCGCTCTCTGGGGCTCCCAGTTTCGATCGTGCTGACTCTTTTCGAATTTCTCGGCAAGTTCCGCTACTTCCTTTGGCCTTAGCCATTCTTTGGTTTCATTCTGAAGTACGTAGGCGCGTACATCATCCGGCATGGCATGCTTTAGGCGATCTGAGATGGTCAGCTGCCGTAGATCATCTAGTGTCTCTACCTTGCGGCTCTCCATGTAGTATCCATACATAGTATTAAGATTTGTAGAGAACTGTGCCCACGACTCGTTCTCTTGTTTGCGCGCGACATTAAACCTCCGCTTGTACTCATCCGGAGTCATCCTGAGCTCGTCGAGGATAATGTCTCGTAGCTCCTTGTACTGCAATACCCGTCCCTCTGCTCTGTTTGCCACCACGGCGCTAGCTTTCTCGTTTAGAAAAGGTAGGATGATTGCCCCGTGTAGGTCCTGTGGAATCTCACAACTCGTCAACATTGTTTCCGCGCCCTTAAACCATGCCGGTACCAATGTGTCCGTCTCGGGCATTGGCGCCAGCACCACACGTAGCTTCTTTGCATACCGTCCGACTCCCCCCTTACCCCGAGTGTTCTCTTCATGAGGCTGCCCCGTTATTTTGAGCTGCTCTAGTTTTATTTTCTCGAGTTCTATCTTTAGTCTCATGAGTGTTATCTCAGCACTAAGGTCATTCGAATCTGTTGGCTGCCCTCCCTCACTGGTGCCAGCGTCTGGTTCCGAGTTGGCGCCACTGAGGGAAGACCCTGGGGTCTTCGATCTAGTCTCTCTGGTCATGGTGAGCCTCGGAGAAAACGGGAATGGGACTCACCCACTGTCGCCTGGCAAAATCCAATTAGCTGCTCCTCCAGTCGCCGCCACCCACTTGCCGCAGTGTCCCCACTCGGCCTGGCGATCATGCCCGTCGTCTGGAAGTCTCAGCTCATTCTTCGTTCACCGAAAAGAAAAAAAAAAAACACACACAAAAAAAACCCAAAAAGACGCACAATTCCCCGGCATCAGAACGAAGTTCGGCACTGCAGCGACGATCTCGTCTCTTCTCTTGAGGCTTGCCCCGATATTCTGTCGCCGCTCGCTGAAGATGCTTCGCCGGTCCGCAGGTGAAGCCACAGGTCGTCCTGTTCTCCGACGTAGATAACGCCCAGGACCACCTGTCAGCTGCCACCACTCCTTTTTGGGTAACTGTACCCCCCCGGGCTTCTCGCGTAGATATTGCCACGGTCCTCACTCCGGCAGGAGCGAGCCTTGTCCGCAGTCCAGCAGACGACTTCTTTGGGTAACTGTACCCCCCGGGCTTCTCACGTAGATATTGCCGCGGTCCTCACTCCGGCAGGAGCGACCCTTGTCAGCAGTCCAGCAGACGGGACCCTTGTCCGCAGTCCAGCAGACGCGACCCTTGTCCGCAATCCAGCAGACGAAACACTTGTCGCATAGAGCCCAGGTACGCTCCGCCTGCCTCCGTTGATACCGTCGTTTTCGCTCACCGCCCGTCGCAGGAAGTCAGCAGGATCCTGTCGACTGCGCCAGTCAACTTTCCGCGGGGGCAAGGGGCCCAGTCAGGATGGTGACGACCGATGATGGTGTTCGCCCGATGGTAGTCCCCCGGGAAGTCGAATAAGAAAAAAAAAACTAAAAGTTGTTCGATCCCGCTGGACACATTACGACGTTGGTAGGTTTACGGTGGCCAGTGTGGCCACGTTTATTTTCAAAACAAAACGACAAGTCAACGGTAATATACAAAACTTCCAAAATTAAAACCCCGTACTTTAGTCCCCAGCCTCAAGAGCCGAATCTCCCGAGAACCCTCTCGGCAGCCCTTTTCTAGCCTCGTAGATGCCTCCTTTCCCTCCAGAGATGGACCAATCACTTCAAATTTCACCACTCCCACGTGGTACACTGTCGTCCAATGGTCGGCGAGCTGTCATCCTGTCGCTGTAACTGCCAAACCTAAATTCCTTGTAGGGTTGTTCTCTGCAATTTTTCCAGTCTGACTGGCGCCAACCGCTAAGTTATTGCATCGGGCAAAAAGCGACAATTTTACACTAAGCGGCGAAACCCTCTACATACAGGCACATTCGGCTAAAAGCCACAACCAGCTGCAAAAAGGGATCTGTCCGAGCAGACCACCGAAACCCGAGACGTTTCTTAACGACCGCGGGGAAGCCGCTCCCCACTCCCGGCCGCTCTGCCCCCGCAAATGCTCCCTCCAAAACGCCGACACTCACAAAGAAAGCTAAAAAAAAAAAATAAAACGATGCCGACGCAACTGTCGAAAGATAGACTTTTCTAAAACAAATCTTACTTATTTCTAACAAAATCCTTCGTTACTTAACAACCACTAACCTCCCGTGTCTCATGTTGTCATGCTTCTCTGCTCGTTGCCGAATAGCATTTCGATATGCAGCCACCAGACAAACTTTTTATTTTTGTTGCGATAATGTCTAAGCTGGTCTATACATTGCACTGTGCCATAAATCACCAGTATAGATTTCAACTTCACGAAAACAAAAGTTTGCAGCCCATCTACGGCAAAGACATCAGATGCCATATTGACCCTTCCCGCTGTCTAAAGATCTTTGCTACGCAGCAAATGGAATTTTGATTGCAAATAAGCTCTTTTTTGTCTAAGAAAAACGACACAACATATCACTGCCAGTGCTCTGCTTTAAAGCATAAATGGGACGTCTGTGGCCATTTACATGACTGAGGCTTCTGGGAATAACAAAGCCGTGTGTTAGCACAGTGGAGAGCGAAATCGCAGTACCAGTACTCTGTTTCTAAGTCTAAAGGGAACGCCTATGGTCATTCACATGACCGAGGCCCCTCTGAAAACAACAATAATGTGAGTCAGCACAGTGGGAAGCTAACTCTTAATGCCAATGACCTGTTTCGAAGCATAAACTGGACGTCAGTGGCCATTCACATGACCGAGGCCACTCTGAGAATAACAATAACGTGCATCAGCGCTGCGGGGAGCTAACTCTAACTGCCAATGACCTGTTTCGAAGAGTAAACTGGACGTCAGTGGCCATCCACACGACCGAGGCCACTCTGAGAATAACAATAACGTGCATCAGCGCTGCGGGCAGCTAACTCTAACTGCTAATGACCTGTTTCGAAGCATAAACTGGACGTCAGTGGCCATCCACACGACTGAGGCCACTCTGAGAATAACAATAACGTGCATCAGCGCTGCGGGCACCTAACTCTAACTGCCAGTGACCTGTTTCGAAGCATAAACTGGACGTCAGTGGCCATCCACACGTCCGAGGCCACTCTGAGAATAACAATAACGTGCATCAGCGCTGCGGGCAGCTAACTCTAACTACCAGTGACCTGTTTCGAAGCATAAACTGGACGTCAGTGGCCATCCACACGACCGAGGCCACTCTGAGAATAACAATAACGTGCATCAGCGCTGCGGGGAGCTAACTCTAACTGCCAATGACCTGTTTCGAAGCATAAAGTGGACGCCAGTAGCCATCCACACGACTGAGGCCACACTGAGAATAACAATAACGTGCATCAGCGCTGCGGGCAGCTAACTCTAACTGCCAGTGACCTGTTTCGAAGCATAAACTGGACGTCAGTGGCCATCCACACGTCCGAGGCCACTCTGAGAATAACAATAACGTGCATCAGCGCTGCGGGCAGCTAACTCTAACTGCCAGTGACCTGTTTCGAAGCATAAACTGGACGTCAGTGGCCATCCACACGTCCAAGGCCACTCTGAGAATAACAATAACGTGCATCAGCGCTGCGGGCAGCTAACTCTAACTGCCAGTGACCTGTTTCGAAGCATAAACTGGACGCCAGTGGCCATCCACACGTCCGAGGCCACTCTGAGAATAACAATAACGAGCATCAGCGCTGCGGGCAGCTAACTCTAACTGCCAGTGACCTGTTTCGAAGCATAAACTGGACGCCAGTGGCCATCCACACGTCCGAGGCCACTCTGAGAATAACAATAACGAGCATCAGCGCTGCGGGCAGCTAACTCTAACTGCCAGTGACCTGTTTCGAAGCACAAACTGGACGCCAGTGGCCATCCACACGTCCGAGGCCACTCTGAGAATAACAATAACGTGCATCAGCGCTGCGGGCAGCTAACTCTAACTGCCAGTGACCTGTTTCGAAGCATAAACTGGACGTTAGTGGCCATCCACACGTCCGAGGCCACTCTGAGAATAACAATAACGAGCATCAGCACTGCGGGCAGCTAACTCTAACTGCCAGTGACCTGTTTCGAAGCATAAACTGGACGTTAGTGGCCATCCACACGTCCAAGGCCACTCTGAGAATAACAATAATGTGCATCAGCGCTGCGGGCAGCTAACTCTAACTGCCAGTGACCTGTTTCGAAGCATAAACTGGATACCAGTGGCCATCCACACGTCCGAGGCTACTCTGAGAATAACAATAACGTGCATCAGCGCTGCGGGCAGCTAACTCTAACTGCCGATGACCTGTTTCGAAGCATAAACTGGACGTCGGTGGCCATTCACACGGCCGAGGCCCCTCTGAGAATAACAATAACGAGCATCAGCGCTGCGGGCAGCTAACTCCAACTGCCAATGACCTGTTTCGAAGCATAAACTGGACGTCAGTGGCCATTCACACGACCGAGGCCACTCTGAGAATAACAATAACGTGCATCAGCGCTGCTGGCAGCTAACTCTAACTGCCAATGACCTGTTTCGAAGCATAAACTGGACGTCGGTGGCCATCCACACGACCGAGGCCACTCTGAGAATAACAATAACGTCTGTCAGCACTGTGTGCAGCTAACTCTAACTGCTAATGATCTCGTTTCAAAACATAAACAGGATGTCTGTGGCCATTCACACGACTGAGGCCACCCTGGGAATAACAATACCTTGTGTTAGCACAGTGGAGAGCAAAATGCGAGTGCTAGTGCTTCGTTTCGAAGCTGAGTAGACGCGTCGAAAGTTCCCTTGAAGTCGACGGCCATTATGACTCTTGGGTCGCACTTTGGCGAGTTGGCCAACACCTCGTGGTGGATGAGGAGCAGGCTGCCCTGTGCGCCGAAGTGCGGTCCGAAGTAGTGCGGCATAGATTTCCTGAATTTAAGAGGCGCCATTGTACTCGCTTGAAATATATCGTAAAAACAGCACTAATTGCTTGACATGAGAAAACGTCGGCTACAACATTTATGAAGGATTGGTGAGAGGACGGAGATCTGGGGAATGCCAATGCCAGTAACTGGGCCTAGCTCAAGCTTGATATTGTCCGTCTTGCAGAAACGCTGTGATGAAGTGAAGCGGTCTTCCATAGAGACCTCACTTTTGAGCCTCCCGGACTAGTGCAATGTACAGGATTAAATCTAACGTTTTCAAAGCTGATAAGAACCACAATGCACAGATTGCAGCCAGACTTGTTGCCAAGGGCAGAGTTGTGAAGTACCGAAAGGTTGTCTTGTCCAGTCCAGAACCATGTCAAATTTGCCTTATGGCCCCTTATCCAATTCCGGGTCGTGAACTTTAACAGCAGAGGGGCGCGAAATTCATTTTCTTCTCTGTTTAGAGTGCATTTGTTCTGGCAATGAGTATCTAAAAATGATGCCTGCGATAGTGTTTAAGTAACGCGGCTCGGGAACAGGCTTTTTTTTCGCTGCCACTCATTTCATAAAATGACATTTCCCCGACAGTTTGTTTCAACGCTGCGACGCTTTATCAACAGATTGTTTCATCGACACTCGCTCATCGACATATCTTGCTATGTTTCGTCGACAAGATTTTCGTTTGGTTAGGGGTGCGCTGCTTAGTTGGTGAGCAAGGGTACGGGTACATGCAGGGGGTAGGACCACCCTTACACGCTGCTGCGAAGCGGCATGTACGGGTGGGTCCACATTTTTGTAATGAACTGCTGGAGACTGTCGCCGCAAAGCGTCGTGAACTGGGTCGGTCGGATAGTTTAACATGTGCTTCAGTGATAAACGCACAACAAAATGTTCCTACAGCGTGAAATTTTTGTGTCGATGAAACTTCACAGCACAGTGTGGCAGTATCAATGAAACGAGTCGTAAAAAGTTGATGAAACGTGTCGATGAAACAACAGGGACCCTTCTTTCCAATGGTTCCATGGAGGCTCTGACAATGAGGACTGCAAGGTTGCCTCCAAGAAGCTCAATGTTTTTACACGAGTCTGTCTTTGCCAAGGTAGACCAGAAAGACGATGGCAGATTCTGAAGAGCTCGTTTGCGGCTACGGCCTGGTATGATCCAGAGATAAACATACATCAGAAATGCAATTAGGCGGTTTGAGCTGTTGCTTGATTCAAACATTGTTGATTTTATTGTTATAAAGACAAATCATTCTGCCACCTGCATTCGGACCAAGATCAAGAGTATTCGGTATGTTTTCAATTCTTGATTTAAACAAATATTTCGCATATAAGAAAGCCACAATTCATGAAGCAGGAAACTGCCCTTACAATCAATTTTTATTGACCATACTTTTCATCTTTAACAAATTATTAAACCAACGCTGCGATCCAGTATTGTGGACACATTTTCCTTCTTAAGTAAATTGGAAAAATTGGTGCGTGTTTACCGGTAAAACCTCAGGCCGCGACGCAAAGCGAGTGGAGGTACTGGCGTCACGTACCCGGGTTTCGAAGCATAAACGTACGACTGACAGCGCCTCGAGAGCAAGCAGAATGTCCGGAAGCATTTGAGAGAACCGAATCTGCTTCCCTCAAATTCTCTGGTATTTCTTCCAAAAGAAGACATCAGCCTCTTAACGTCCAAAACAATATCAATTAAATGTTTGTAACATACGCATCACTGGCTTTATCATTTGTGTGCCACCTGTATGTAACAGCTCATTATTGCGAACGAGGGTGTACCCGCGGGTACTATCGCACTCATAGATTACCGTGCAGCCGATTGCGACGCGGAAACTTGACAAGGACGCCAAGTTTCACAGATGAATGCATACTGCTTCGAAAGCGTCATTTCAGTAGACAGACTATTTATTAACGCCAGCAAAGGTACGGTCGAAATTGGGTAAAGACACTTACTGTGTTCGCGGTTCACTTATGCCCCTCCCGCACAGCCCACTACACTTATAAAGAAGAGTTTGGTGACCGCTGCATTTTAACGTCGCTCCACGGAAACCACTGCGAAGAAAAGCCGATGCCTTCACGATGTTGAGGCGCAACCCGAGGCAGAGAAGCAGACAGCGTTCGGCGTATGTACGATGCTAGGCCTTACTCCCGCATCGAAATTTTCGATGGCAATGCTATCGCTGGATTCTCACGCTGTCGCGCAGAACCTATTGCGAATAAAAGTGGACGCGGCTACGACTTAGCGACGTATGCTCGGGTAAGTGAAAAACCGCATTAAAAACAGAATAATTGCTGCAAGAGTCGTAGAAAATCTGCCCGGCAGCCATGTTGAAAATATTCATTTGCCAGAACAAGATTGGTTCGGGCAGGTCGTGACGTCACGGAAACAAAGGGACGCGATTGGTGGCGGAGGAATACAAGATTCCCTTTGAGGGGCTTTTGCCGCTACCTTCTTGACTTGTAACCGACTTTAGTGAGTTTGGGTGCGACTTCTGTGTTATGCTGTTGACTACGAGTAACAGAGGTGATCTTCTGTTCGTCTTATTGCAAGGCCAGGATAAACGTGGACTTCATTATCCAAATCCTAGGTTCTTCGCACTTCTGGATAACATCGTTGCTTTTTCTTTTAAGGTTGTTATGCACCTCCGCGTAGAAATGTGCACGAAGTTCTGCAACTACTCATTTCACCCTATCTTGAAGACGCGCCAATCCTACGTTGCCCAGGAGGCACTGACAACAGTCACTCAAAGCGCTTGGTTGGTTTAATTTGCAAGAAGTTGCTCAGACTACTTCTGATTAACCATGCAAAGACGGTCATGGACAGAAACTAAAAATAAGCTGGATATGTGCACAATCCCTCGAGGAAGCACTTTAGGCTGTAGTGTGCACTGTGCGAAAATTGTACAGACTACTACACCCTCGTCTAGAGCAGGTGACCGACGTCATAGGCGGCCTATGAAATGATAATGCAGACCACGGCATTGGATAGATTCGGCCTGCTTACATTTCACGAGAGTGTACGAATTATTTATCATTTAAAGTTCCTCTCCGTAGAAGGGGTCCGTCTCCTCCTGTTCTTGAGTTGCAACAGAAGTCCTGGAGGTAAAGACAAGTATAGTTTTTCCGTAATTGCATTCGCTGCCTCTACTTACAACTTTTTACTCCCGAATCTCTCGGAGATGTGCATCAAATATTTACCGCTTTGGGCTCATCAGAAACGCATTAGATAGTGGCTGAGGGTCTAAACGTGAGGATCAGGTGTCAAAGGCTATAAAAATCTCGGCCGCAAGTTGCGACAGCGCTGAGATACACTGCATGTCAGACGCGCTCTGTGCAAACGGCAAAGGGTAGGCCATGGGTGAGGTGACAGCGCCCCCCGCGAATTGCGGCGGGAGGTGGCGATTGCCCCAATTGCAAAGGCCGTAAGAAGAGGAAGAGAGCGCGCGCTTCCAGTCCGGCCGTGGTTAGAGTTGGGCTATTCTCATCACCGCAGTGGTTGGAACACGAGCCACTGCCCGAGTGTCCACCGAGGCATTGATTGTTACGAGCCGATGTCAAGTGCTGACGCAGTTCTCGTGTCCAATCCATGAGCCGCGCTCGACTGTCGGCAGGCGGGTGGTTTCAATCCCACAATTACGTCATCACTTTGGGACGGCAAGACTAAAAGAAATAATCTCGTTTAATCTTCGCAATTTCACCACGACGAAGAAGCTTCTGAATCAGTGGCGGCCTGTGCGAGTATACTTGGGCCAGAGGACCAGTACGCCTCGGAAAGGTCATGAACATTCCAACCCGATATCGTTTCATGACCCCTTGGAACTTCACAGGGTGCAAAATAAAAGTAATGAAGGGTTGCGGATAACAAGCGTCAAATAAAATTGTCAAATTAACAGCCACAAACGAAGGAGGTAATTCCTCAGGAATACTTTCAGTCTTTCCACTCTGTTGACGACCAATAAAGCTGTACTATGGTGGGAATGAAGTAATGGCCGGCCGCAAGTCGGTAAGCCAGAGTGGAAAGGCTGGAGGGGTTGCCACTCTCTACGAACGACAGCGGAAACCAGACAACCGGCAAGCCGGTTTTCTGGTTGTCGTCGTCATTTATTGATGGCGGAGTTTAGTGTCATCATTTGTTCGTTGACGGTCATGACACTGGGAAACTAGCCCTTAACAGCACCGCTGTATAAAGAAGTGAGTTTGTGTGTATGTGTGTGTGTGTGTGGGGGGGGGGGGGGGGGTAAAAGCATACTCTGTTGTAAATGTTCCTCTTCCCTGCATATTTGGCGCAGACCAAAAAGCGTGACCCCGGAAACTACTTTGTTTGCAAAAGTGCTCTTGCCAAAAAGCACGTTTTTGTCGTGCCGGACGCTCGCGCCGTTCCTCACGACGATGCACTACGAATAATAATACGTGCCTTTCAAATACTTGGCTTTCACTGAGCTTGAACCTCCTGCACCGTGCCTTTTGCACCGTCGAATTCGATTTTCTCAGCAAGAAGAAATCGCAATGACCACTAGCCTATACTGTGATGACGTCACGTGCATACCATGCTAAACAGTTCAGCTTTCTGTTGAAATGTGATGCTCGCAACACTAGCAATAAATGTCCTAATTGTAAAGTTGTGCAGTATTTATAGCAGTTCGCGATGATATACGGCAGCCTAGAGAAATGTTAGAGCGCATGACTACTCTAGCATAGTGTTGTTAAGTGAGGGCCCAAAACAAATGCAGGTAAAACCGAATATAACATTAGCCTCCCGAGGCAGTATTTCGCGAAGTTTCGAGCTCATGCAAGCTGATTAAATGTAATTTGTACTAAGATTTTAAGAATCTTTGTCTGTCCTTCGCGATATTTATGCAAAATCATGAATTGCATTGCGCGCATCTTTACGCATCTCTTTTTGCAGTGAGGCGTTCTGCAAGGAATTATTTGGAAAAAAATAACATTAATTATCTCTCTCTTTTTGAGCATTTTGTGTATGTGACTTCCAATCCATTATGTGAGCACAGGGTCCTTTTTAGCGAACCCTGCAATCCGATGTTTCACAGCTGCCAATCAGCCAAGCAGAAAAACACTTTTACGCAGACTCCACAGCTCGTGTAGTTTCGAGTATCGTCCTTCAGCGTCGGTCTCAAGCGGTTATGAGAACTTTAAAAAAGTAAAATTTACTGATCAATATAAAATATATTTAATTACTAACTGAATATTTGACCACATAAGCAGAGTGCCAACCACTCTAAAGCAATGCCCCCCAAATTATTTGAAAGGTGTTCCGCCAATCTTTTCCGGCGTTTTTATCCTCGACAGGCACGTTGTAAGGGATATGGGGCGGCCTCACATACATTTTTGATTTTGAAGCTAATTTAAATAACTATGTGTTCCTCACACATCTAACTTCTCAAACATATAGAAGTCTGTTATTGCCTCTTTTATGTGGTGAACATTACTTTTATAGGTCTGGGGGCTGGACAAAAACAAAGTAAACAGGGGCGCGCGTCGGAACTATGACGATTACGTACGCAAACCGTCAGAAAGCGTCCAATTAAGTAGCTGCCATTTCGAGTAGAACGGGATATACTACTTCGTTTTACTTATCAAAAAAAAATCTTAAAGGACGCTTAAGCTTCGTCTTTAAAAGTAGAACGCGATAGCGTCAACGGGTCTCGTCTGCATCGCATTCTCATTTGCCCCGCAAGCGTGCCTCGCGTGGCATCTGACTCGCGACTAAAGGGTCATGGGTTCGAATCCCGCCTAAAATTCTTATTCTTTTTTTCTTTAAGGCAAAGGAATTATTTTCAAAAGTAAAATCATTTGAAACATACGGCGACCTTTAATTCACATTACATGTCATGTTTTAATCACTCATTCCACGCGTGATGTCACGTTTCACGTAAGCATTGTGGGTTGTTTAAAAATCTTGCGCGAGGATATGTAGCTCTGACGTCATGAACCTATCGATCAATATAGATTTTCTAGTCACGCCACCGGCATCGGATTTCCTGCGACATGAGCTCCTTAACGCTATCGTGTAAAAATCATCAATTACGAAGTGTGATGCTCATTTGCAAATTAAATTGTCCGGCATCTTGTCAAGAACAATTGTTCTTGACAAGATGCCGGCCAGCCTGTTGAGGCTTAAGCCTCATCAGGCAGGCTATGCCAGCTTATTCTGTATAAGGAAATTTTCACTAGGGGCAAGCGCTATTTTGGGCCAGCTTTGATCTGAGTTCGAAGGTGCGTATAGATTAGAGTGAACAATTGCGATTACTTCTTGCTGCATGATTAGTCGCTTGCATGCGGTGCTGAGTCTAAACAATGTTTGGTTAGAACAACAGGTATTTGGATTGCCGCTCGGTGTTTCTATAAAAAGTAGACTGAAAGAAATTATCCTAAAACTTTTGTTACATTGCTTTTAGCTCAGTAAGGTCGTCATCATATACATATATATTCTGAAGTGTATTTCGTAAACCTTATTTTATGATATATATGGCCACGAGGTGCTCGTTTCATAATTTTATCTGTCGTAATTCATTCCTTAGTTCAAGGACACGGTTTCACTTTTAATACTGCGACACAAAGTTGTACCAATCACGGGTATTTCAGACGACCTACCTTACTTCGCGACCACATTTTATACCGTGTAAATAGATCAGCTTGAACTTTAGAATTTTACTTAAACACGAAGAAATGACAAGAAAATACCGGATAGTTCTAAATTGGAAGCTGATCTATTTACAGGTATGTACCAACAAGCTCAACTTTTTACTCTTGTACTTAAACATTTCGATTCAGGTAAAATATATTTTACTCGTAAACAAAGGGATGTATGAACACGACGTTATGTATGTTAATGTAGATTTTCTTCTACTCTTACGTGCAAATTAAATAACTGAAATTAATAGTTTGGGTACCTAAGTAAATTGCACGGACGATCGAAGAAACTACATAGTTAATCGCTTCACGGCGTAAATAGTGTATATTTCCAGTACAACGCGGAAAATATATTCTCAATTTAGTGGTTCAAACCGGTTCGAACCGGTTTGAACCGGTATTTTTGCTCCCCGGAACTGAACCGGAACCGAACCGAAAGTCGTGAACCCGAACCGGAACCGAACCGATAAAAATTTCGGTTCGACACCCTGGTGCCAGCACGAGGCACTGTGGTACCATGACATGGAACCTGCCGAAAAAAAATTGTAATTTTGCGTTTTCCGTACAAATCTCGCGATTTCTCATCATGTTCAATTCAATGCTTCATTTGTTTTCCAGGCAAGCACTAGAATGTCTGCTGGGCTTAAAGCAGCATGTGTCCCCTGTGGTCCGTTCATCATCCGGGCGTTATCTAGACAATACCGGTTCACCATTCGGAAATGGTTGATCATCGCTGGTCATTCTTCGGACATGATCTAGTACATTTTTCTACGTCCTGGGTTGAGGTACGCACCTGCGAGGCCGTTCAAGGTGTATGTATACAACGCGAGCTCTGAGTTACCGCCAATTCGTCGTGGCAACTAAAGCGCCCGAGTTATTCCCCGCATAACACGAATAAAATTGAATGTACTGGAGCAGCAGAACGCGACAACGCTAAGTGAAGCCAACTCTGCCGAAAGTTGAGAATGACGGCATGTCTCAGAACCCAAAGAGTGATAGAGCGCTTTTGTGATTGCATATCCCGAAAGGCGCATGAGCCAGTCAGACAATCAAGTCGCCAGTCACCTCAAATTCAATTATGCTTTTTCAAGAGCCACCCTGACCGTGAGATAGTGTTATGCTAGCAAGCCGCAGGGCTCAGCAGAAAATCGACAAAACTTGGGTCAGAACCGAGCCGATTCAATTCCCCCTTCATTCCTGGCAAAAGGCCATACAATTCCACTCCCATTCCATCCCTCCAAGAGCTACCGCCATTTTATTCCCACGTCATTCCGGGGTCGCGGAAGTGCGGAGTAATTTTCAAATCATTTCAACTCCGGAATCACCCCAACTCCGGAATCATTCCAATTCCGGAATCATTCCGCATTTTTGCGACCCCGGAATGGAATGGGGAATGGAATGACACCAACGTTCAGGGGAATGGAATGGGAATGGAATTAGATCTCTTTGACCCGGAATGGAATGGGCCCGGTACTTTATTTTTTTATTATTATTTTTTTTTTTCGGAGGGTGGGGGCGGGGGGTTACGTTTAGCTTTGAGCGCGTCAGCGAGTCAGTTGCTCAGAAATAAAATGAGCAGCGGGAAACTGCTAGCCCGTGTTAGCCCTAACAAACTCTACGCAAAAAAAAAAAAAAAAATGCAATACAAGAAACGAGCGCCTAACCAAAGAGCAGAGGGGGGAGAGGGTGGGGGCGGTCTCGCCTTTCGCAGATGCGCAGCCGACGGGCTTCACTTCTGTTACACGAGAGCGAAACAAGAAACCAAGCACCAAGCAAAAGAAACGAAGGGAGTGGCAAAGGATGAAAGCGCCAAGCACGCCTCCTCATCGTCCTCCTTGTCTTGCTTTTATTTTATTTATTTATTTATTTATTTATTTTTTTGCGAAGGCATGGAGAATGCATGCGCGCGCACAAAATGAGGTCTGGGAACGGCGGCGACTCATAACTCGCAGAGCTCTGATAACTCGTTGACGCGCGCGCCGCCGAAAGATGATCAGTTATTGTTTTCTTATAGTTCGAGGAGCGTTGTTTAGCACCTGGCCAACCCTGCCGCCTTCCACGTTCATTCGCGCGCACTCGCTTGAAGTGCGAAATATGGGTTTGCTAGCGAGATTCACTCCTCTTTTCTGCTCCGACGCTTGTTCTTTAAATTTATACTGCATTTTTACGTGTAAGTCCGCCTTTTGCTTGGTCTTTTTCCGATGCTTGTTTTATGTGTTAAATGCTTTACATTCAAGTGGGTTAGGGTTACAAGCAAACTAGATTATGCCCGCTCACTTCCTTTGACTTTAGTATCTGCATACCTTGTTTCATCTTGCGATGGACCGCTTCGGACGGTACGAGTCACCCCAGGCAATCGAGCACCGTGAGCTTAGTAAAATCAGTGTTTTTTTTTTTATAGGCATTTAGCATTTTTTTGCAATTGTCTATGCATTTGATAATGTTAGCTTTATGCTGCTTATACCGGCAAACACAATATACGTAACTGTCAAGTGCCAATTTTTACGTTTAGGAATTAGAGGAATGGAATGTAACGATTCAGCCATTCCAAGAGTGGGAATGGGCCCAGTGTCCCCATTCCTAGGAGTTGAAAGGGATTGAATTATCGAAAACTCTAATTCCCGGAATGGAATTGGAATGGACTGAGGGGTGCCCCTTCCGCAACAGTAATTAAAACTACGGAATCATTTCAACTCTGCGGAGTAGCATTTGCAGCACTGGTGAAGACATTTGGCCTACTCCCAGCTCCTGGAATGGCTGAACCGTTCTCTTCCATTCCTAAACGGGAACAATTACCTTCGACAACTACATTGTAATGCCGGCAAAAGCAACATGAAGCTGACGTTGTCAAATGCATAGACAGCTGCAAAAATCGTCCCAAAAATACTCATTCAACAAGCCGAGCGGTCGCAAAAGACGGTGGTACCACCTGGTGTCGTACGCCGCAGAAGCGAATCGCGTGATAAAGGGTAAAAAGCTCACCTGCTGCCTGTGGAAGAGCTGCACTCAGCGGTGAGTGCGGACGTTATCTTCGGCTTCCTTGCTTTCCCTCTTCCGTCCTGCGCGTACTCACTCTTGTGCTTCCTCTTCAGATGGCGAATGAAGTTCGACGACACGCCGATCGCACCGTGTATAGTTTCATTGCACAACTTGCAGCGTGCGGCTTGTTTGTTTTCTTCCCGACTAACGTCGAAAAATGCCTTCCACGACGTTGTGACTCGATCCATGCTTTTTCTCTCGTCTTGTCCGAATTGCTATGTCCCTCCTCACGCCGATGGAGCCGCGGGTTCAAGCAGCGGACGGCACCACTGACCTGTTTCTTTTTCTGCCTCGGTGCTTTGGTCGTTCGCGCTCTGGCGGCGTCGACGAGGCAGGCTTCACACCAAGAGGCACGACTTCCGGGCTAATGCCGCATCCGTTCGAACAGACCTTCTGCAAAAGCGTGCAGCGCCGTCCGCGGCGCCGAAAGGAATGCCGGGAACGCTATGTACAACCGGTTCTAGCAGACGACAAAGGCGACCTTGGAGGCGACGGCGAGTGAGTCAGGGCAGGCCAGCAACTCCGGCACCCTCACGCTCTCTTCAGTATCACGTGGTAGATGCTACGGCGACAAGTGTCGGCGCGCGGCGCTTTGGGATTTTTGCGAAAGTTCTCACCGTCTGTCCTCAACAGCAACGTCAAACTCGCGTCTGAGTGCTTCTGCCAGGGACCCGAACAAGCGGCGCGAATGCAGACGGGACAGCCGAGTCAGGACGGCAGACGAGACCTCTGCAGCAGCACCCAGTCCTCTTTCGCAGTGGCCTTCAATACCAGCGGTCCCGCCGCGTCTAGTGCGGGGCTGTCTTTCTGCCGGTCGATTCCCTCCGGTCACGTGACAAACGCGAGCCCATTCCATTCCCACTCCCCCTCCCCCGGCCCAAAGGCATCTAATTCCATTCCCTTCCTCCTAACGCAGCCGCCGTTCCATCGCCATTCCGCTTCCATTTATTCCTCCCAGCGTTGCCGCCGTTCCATTTCCATTCCCCTTCCATTTATTTCTCGGAGCGTTGCCGCCATTCCATTACCTCCTTTCCACTGCCTCCCAGGGCTGCCGCCATTCCATTCCATTCCGGGCGGAAGGCATATACGTAATTCTATTCCCTCTCCACTGCTCCCAGCGTTGCCGCCATTCCATTCGCATTTCATTCCGGGGCCGCGGAGGTGCGGAATGATTCCGGAATCAAACTACAAAGAAACAACGTAATAAAAAAACTTACTGTTTTTCTTGAGGGTGGCAGATTTGAAGGCGGGGGGAAGGAAGTGAAGCCCCCCCCCCCCCCCCTTTTTCACTTCCTTGCCCCCGGCTTCAAATCTGCCCACCTCAAGAAAAACGAAAAGTTTTTTGAAGGCCGGGGGGGGGGGGGGGGGGGGGGGTGGAGGAGGGAGAGTGAAATTTTCTTTCGGTTTGCTCAATGTCAAGGAGCATGACGCGCTACGTAGCGCTTATTAACACGGTTTTCCGTTCGGAGTATTGGTGAATGTTCGGTATCAATCGTCTGTTCAATGTTCAACAATGTTCACTGTTCAATGTTCAATCTCAGAAACAATTAGCAAAGCAAAATTGCCCGTATAACATCAAAAAAGTTTGTTGGTAGGAGAAATCTGAGGCCGAAAAAAATTACTTTCAGTGTTTAAATGGTTCATAATTATTATTTGTTTTCCAGAAGCAATGCACAAAAAAAAAACAAAAAAACACTAGACTCGGTTTGTGCGTCGATTAACAATGCTTTGATGAATCAGTGACATTTGAGCGTTTCATGAATCGGTTAATCGGTTTAATCTAAAGGGTGATACAATTGTTCAAGTGTTGTGAAACTGTAAATAGAGCAGAATCGGTGAAAGTATAAGTAGAACATAATAGAACAGGGGGGATCGGTGGCCGAATGGGCTAGCGCACACCAGTCTAGCTATGCTGGGAAAAGCGGTGGAGAAACTGCATCCTGACGCCGCCGGTGGGAGGAGCCCAATTTCCATCGCCAACAAACTACATCGGAAGAGAACTGCACCGTGTCGTGTCCGGTGACGTCGCCGAACTTTGGCGATTCAGTTGAAACTACATCGTTTTTTTTTTTTCTCCCTACAGGGTATTTTGGAGAATCGCAAAACTCGGCAGTGAAGTGTTCTAGAAAGCAATACTCTTAAATATCCGAAACGTATAGTGCAGAGCAATTTAATTAAACTATTTTTGTTTAAATATGTCTTATGAAATATTTGGTTTACTTACGTTACACAAAAACTATTAGCATTAGCTGCATCCCATTACGTTACGCAGGCAGGCAGTCATGGCCGACAACACAAAGAAGCGGAAGTAAAGTCCTCGCGTGTCGGTCCACCAGATTAGCTTTCTGAACGACTTTTTGACAGAAAACAAAGTTTTAGCGAGGGCCGCCACTGACAGTCCTCTGACCAAGCCTGAGCGGGACGAGTTGTAAGACAGAATTGTGGACGAGCTGAACGCCCAAGGCCCGTCCATCGAAACGCGAGCAGAATGCAAGGGCCACTGGAATACTCGTGTGTGCCACGCCCCGAGCACGGGATTTGGATATAGCGTGTGCTGCTCGGCCGTGTATCAACCACTGCGTGCTGCACGTTAGAAACCCCAGGCTAGCAGTCGTACTGCACTGGCTAAATTGCTTATCTACAGTGGGTAACAATGGTCACCATGTTCATGCAGACTAACCGCCTGCTGTATAAACAACTAACGACAAATTTGACTTTGTTTGACTGCGTCAGTACAACTCCTCCCGTGCTACACGACAAAAGAAAAAATGTTCCTTCGGGGGTTAAATTCTCGGTGAAGTAGGAAGCAAAAAAGAAGAAAAGAGAATATTTCCCTGATGTGGGGTTCGTACTAGAAGAGGAAGAAAAAGAAAATCAGTTGTTAATCCCACGGTGTGTATGGTCTTTTCTTTATGTGTATGTTTATTCTGGTTCAGCTGGCGTTACTTGAAGTAGTTGCTTTAAAATAAAGTATATATATATATCTCACTCTCTAGGCTGAAGTATGAACCAACTAGCCCAACTTAATCCTGTTACCGCTGCTTGGCTTTTCGCTCAGCCAAATCGCTTATATGGGGTGTGTTGTAAGTTGGACTCTGACTCGGAGCTCGGGAAGGCAAGAAAAAGAAAAAATTGACCGCATCTCCCCATGGTTATTGATGTTTATTGGGGCGAAGCTCTGGTTGTGCTTGTCTGCGTAGACGCTGAGCCGCAGCATGCGGAGCCTTTCGTTCGTTTTCATCCATGTCAGAAAGAGAATGTGTGGTATGGAACGTGGTTATATACGCATTTGACCATTTGACCGCAGCGCCCTCTCGTCTATAAACGTTGAGCTAATGCATGCAAAGTTTAACGCGATAATATACGCATTTGACCGCAGCGCCCTCTCCTGTATAGACGTTGAGCGGCTACATGCAACGTTTCATCCATGACATCTTCAGCTGTTGAGTCACTACCACATCTCAGAGCCCCCTACTCGTTCCGCAGTCGTGGCGGGGTAGTTAAGGCGATGGACTAGAAATCCATTGGGGACTCCCCACACAGGTTCGAATCCTGTCGACTGCGCACACATTTTTTTTCATCATTTTTTTTTAATGTTTTGCCCTACACGAGCACGTGAGCACGTGAGCTCACGAGCACGAGCGCCAGCAAGATCGATGTGAGTACGGACGCCGGACGGACAAGGCTAGGCTCCCCTAAAACCGACAACAAGATGGCGATAGATCTCACGTGGTACGGCGCAGCGTAAAAAAGGAAACAGACAGGACGAAAATAAGTACACACAAAGAAGAAAAGGAGACGAGCACGAGGATGCTGAGGTACCATGCATCCACGGGCTCCTGGCGGACTGAGCTTTGCCCGTAGCCTCACGTGATGTTTACACCCGATCGGGCGAACTTGAGCAAGACGAGATGTCTGCCGCCGCCATCAACCATCTGGGGGTGTGAAAAGCGGACCGAGAAAGAAGCGGAATCTAAAACGTCGGTCAGAGGAGAAAGAAGGAGGGCTCGAGCAACATCCCGGTGTGGGAATGAGAGAGAAGGAAGACGCGAGGGACACGAGCAAGGGAGATCGACAAAGGAACGCGACGAAAGACGCCACGCCGCAAAATAACTCTTCTCTGTTTTAACGAAGCTTGAGTTGCAGGTTTAGACTAATAAACAGTTCGTATTGGGTTAAGGGGGATTCAACCGGTATTTATTTGTACCCTTTTCCTCATAGATGGCGCAGAATTTTTCCGGAACAAACGAGTTGCATGTTCGCAGCTGCGTATGCAGGTCGGGCGCTCGAGGTGGGCTCGGGCCACGAGCTGTTCGCCGCCGATCTCGAGCTAGACCTTCTTCGCTCTGCGTCCGCCGCTAGAAGCGGCCAGCAGGTGGCGCGAGATACGAGCCAGTGCATACGTAGATAACACCGGCTTACAAAACGTAGAATAAGCTCTGATTTACAAATGAATTCGAAGTTACATCCACGTTCAAAATTATCGAAAACACAATTTGCGGCGTTGCGGCCGTTTGGACCACCAAATTTAACGCGCAAACGTTGTTTTGCAAAACAAAAAAACAACAAAAAAACAACAACAAATAAATATATATTTAAATATATGTATATTTAGAACTCAATTTAAAGCTATAGAAAAAAAAAGAAATGAAGTAGCAGTTTTGCACTTCCTATGTCCTATATCGGCCTGCTCTTCGTCTGAATACTGGTTTGCAAACCCGCTCCCAGGTTGTGTGGAGTGGTGTGGAGTAAAGCCCATCTATCCTGGGAAAAGTGGCGCCAATCATTTTTGTGGAAATGCTCGAGACACGTGCCGCGCGCCCCACTTCTGGGAAGAACTAGAGCCACTAAATGAGCTGCGCTTAGAGCAGGGGTCTCCAAACTTTTTGGCTAAGGGGCCGGATGGAGGCTCTGTCTCTGTCTCGAGGGCCGGAAATATAAATGGGCAGATGTAAATGAGGAAAATCTAAATAAATAATCCTAGATATCTAAGCATTTAAATATACAATATTTAAACTTAGAGTGAACATGAAACAAAAAGATTCTAAGGCAGATGAATGCATTCACTTTGTTATGAAATTTAATTATAAGCTGCTTATGACATACCACAATAATTGGAGCCCAGAAAACATACCAGCATAAACCAGAGCGCATACGAACTTTGGCACGTTCACACAGGGCAGAAGACTAGTGAGAACGATAGTGCGATTTGAAAGTGCGATTTTCTTTGGATTATTTATTTACTGTTTCCAGAAAAGAGCTCCACCATAACCTAATAGATTCGCTATTTCCAGACGCAGCCACTATCCAAATAGTACGGATCAAGATGTTTTAAAACGAGTTCGCAGGATGCGTGTTCCCCCAACTGCAAAAACATTTTTCTCTAAGCTTCATACTAACACACTACCCGTAAAACCATGGCTACGTGACAAAGGAATTTTTGTACCGTGGTCGGTTAACTGTCGTTTATGCAACACGCCAGAGACTATTCAGCATTGCTTTATTTTTTGCACAGATGCATACCTTTTTTGCGACGTTCTTTAAAGGACTATAGAAAAGGACTTGTACATCAATGCATACTCTATTCGTTTTCTTCATGTGGAAGATCCAGACACATTTCCCTCTGATTTTTTTATTTTGCTTGGTATGCATAGTCTCTGGAAGACCCGAATGATAGACAGAAACGCTGAACCACCAAGGACCACTAAATCAAATTTTATCGAAACATGCAACCACTTAAAAAGTCTCCTTGATGAACTCGGGGAAAAGCGAAAATGATGGCGACTTGAAAAATGTCTTTTGTTTTCTGATTTCTGATACAGCCGAGTCAGCCCTGCGTACCCGAAGAGGTATGCAAATTTGTCTGAATTGTAAAAGTGTTGGTGAAAATGTATCTTAATAAGCTTGTATAATCTCAGTGCATTGTCGTTTAAAAACTCCAACTATGACCCATGTGCCCACCGTCTATGCTTCCATGCAATAAAGAAAAAAAAAAAGTAATTGGGTGGCCAAGTGGGCTAGCGCACACCAGCTCGGAGCACGTGGAGCGAAAGCTTGCGCTGCAGAACCCAGGATCCTGGTTCAGTGACCACCCCTGCCCGTTTCAATCAGGATGAGCATCGTACCGGCGTGCGACCGTGTATCACTACTGCGTGATGCACATTAAAGACCTCAGGCTAGCGGTTGTACTGCACTGGCTAGATTTCTCATCTAAAGCGAGTGACTCATCGCGACTTTGAAATGGCTGACCAACTACGCGCTGTCTCAATATCCCCATAACCCCAATTATTATAAATAGAACATCAGACATTTAGTTGACACATTGCTAACTGTACATCTTAATGAAACATTTTTATTTCGTATTAGTTCTTTTATATATTCAAATGGACCCAAGCTAATGACAGAACAAGATGAGACAACAAAAAATTACTAAGCATTTTACTAACGTCAGGTTGACAGCATCTATAGTCGCTGGCAGGATGAAAGTGCAGTAGAAGCTGGCCTACGCTCTAGGTCAACCCTTGACAGAAGTCAGTCTTGGAGTTGGAAAAACAAATGTACGAATGAAGCATGCAAGCTGCAGTTACTTCGCTAGTTATGTTACACTGATATTTACCTTGAGTCAATCCAGTGCGCGGAAACACGCGCTTAAATATAAAAACAAAAAAATATATATTTGTGATTTTTTGTTTGTTTTTTTACATTTAGACATGAGTGATTCTTTTGGGAACACATGTGGAAAAATTGTTGCGCCAACGTGACAACGGCTAAGATGCCCTGAGGCTGCAAACTCTCTTTGTCTTACTATTGGACAAAGAAGTCGTGAAACATTCCCGGCGGAAGGAATTGGCGAGTCGGACTGCGAAAAATATCATGGGCGTTTTCAGATGAGATCGAACAACCATGTGCGGTGACCATTTTTAATTTCGATGAAAAAGAAATATATTGCTGGCTTTATGCACAGAAGAATAAAACCAATCCTTGTTTTCGGGGTAAAAAAAAAAATGTTTGGCTTTGCGGTTTTGCGTATCGCGCGATGATAACATTTCGGACGGCTTCCCACAAAAAAAGAAAAAAAAAACTGTTTGGGCTACGGGTCTAGAAATGTTAAGTGACAAATTAGGTATAGGAAGAATTTCCAAAAAGTATTAATCACCAAGTATTAGGGTAGTTATTTTGAGGAGAAAAAAATCGCAAACACGGCACATTGCGCAATAACGCTCTGGATTAAAGAATTTTTTTCTCCGTATCTGTAAAAGCTAAAGTTTTCAAACTTTTCGAGTGTGTTGCCTTGTATATAGTTTATCTTTGCGAGACATATTGTTGTCCTGCTTAGCGGGAAAAATTTACAAGCATTGCGCACAGAGGGGCATTTAACTAAAAATGCACTACTTTGAACGTCATTAAAAAAAAAGACCAACTTTAATATTCTTCAATCTCTCTGACATTAACGTTTATAATATGTACTAACAGAATCTGCGAAAACATAATGTAATATTTCTGTGGCTTTTAAGTTATAAAGCGAGAAATATGGCTAAAATGACGCTAACGCGGTTGCCATAAAATGGGGCGTACACATATCCGTTCTTCACAATTTAGTTATTATTAAAAAAGCGTAAAGATGATACGGGGTGGTCAGGAAAGGAAAAATTGACAGCGCAGAAGTGGACGGTAGTTTTGAAGAGAAAATTCCTAATACATTTTCGTACAACCGACCCAAAAATGCCCATGGGCTGGAGTGTTCGAGGTGCGCCACACTGTAACATGCTTCGCGGTGCCTGTTTCAACAGCCGGCGTATAGCGTTTCCGTCTACGCGACGTAAAGGAAGCAACCGGAGCGAATTTGCAAACAGATCAGTCTACAACCTTGGCGGCCACATGATGTAGGAAGTAGGGCGCGGCAGAACCTGGACCTGCGCCGCCTGTGAGCGCCAGTAGATCCTCCGCCATGGAGGGCCGCACAACGCGTAGAAAATAAAGATACATAAAAAAAGGAAAAATAATTGCGATCGAATGAGACTGCCTGTAACTTAATTTATAAGACTACACTTTGGAGAATCGTGAAATCCTATTTGAGTATGCTCGTGTGACCTACGTAAGTGATGGTGCAGCAAACCACTTTAGGAACATAGTACCAACTACACGAGCTGCAGAGCCACAAGTAGACGTCAGCGAGGTGTATTTTTTCCGCAACTTGACATAGCAACAGTGATGTGATCGAATCGGGGGTCGTGCCAAGCAACAGGCAACGCTGTACAGGCTCCGACGGCCCACCAAGTCGGTGATCAAGTCGGCGTCAGGGATGGTTGCCCCACTGAACACTAAACTGCCGAACGTGAAACTAATCCACCTCCCGAAAGCTGACGTCAAAGCGTTCAGGGACTTGAAAGCAAAGGACTGGGACTCCGTTTCCGTTGTGCGTGGCATTAAGTCCTGTCACGTGTGGCAATGTACGCGGTCCGACACTTCGCAACCACAGCTGTTTTAGCAAGAACAGTAGACGCAGAAAAGATATATCTTTAAAAGTAGTGTCCTATGGCTGCGAAAAGCAGAACGTGGTCGCGAGCTTGCGGTGCCACTGAGAAGAAACGAACAGTGATCGCTACACGCAAAACGGGAAAAAAGTTCCTCCTCGGAGTGCCAGGAGACCGCCGTGACCGACTCATGGTGAGCGTTCGGCAAAAAGAATTCACGCGACAAGCTCCGAATGTGCGCACAGGATCTTGATTACTTAAACTAGTTTCAATTGTACCACTTTAAATATGTGTTCTTCCTTATCACTATTTAAACCTGGGCCCATTTGCTCGAAGCGCTGACCGCGGCTAAAGTTAGCCATAGTACCTAGGAGAGGGATTTTGAAATCACGTGACTGTGCTCGGCAGGGATGCAGGAAAACATGGCGGTGCCCCGGTGAGTGAGCGCCGCTCGCTTTAAAACTAATATGCCGTTGTAGCTGCAATATCGGGCGCGTTAGTCATCTCCGAATGGCGCAGGAGGCTTTCGCTTTGCCTTACCTCACTTAAAACGCAAATAATGAGCAATGACCTCGCCGCATTTTTTAGATAGTCTTTCTATTCTGGCCATTCTTAAGCCTAAGTGAACGCGATAATTATCGGCATGACAACGTTTTTGGAAAGCGCATTGCCTTGACTCAATCGGCCGGGTATTGATAGCACACAAAAGCAGACAGCGTCCCAATAAACCTTTTTTCTAAATTACCCAAGCATCGAGGAGAACGCTGGAAGTGTAATTTTACGATCCGTGCGCGCTGGCCTTCCTTTATAAAAGATTAGAAGTAAATAATCATAATAAGGCTTTAACGAACGCGCGTGCAAGGCAAAATTTGTATTAGACTTTTTGCTTTAGAACAATTACTACTGCAGACAACAGCACGTGCAACGCGTGTAACTACACTTGTAGCGTACACCTCGGTGCTTGAGAAATTTAGAAAAAGGTCTTTTGGGACGCTATCTGCTTTTGTGTGCTATCAATACCCGGCCGATTGAGCCAAAGCAATCCACTTTCCAAAGACGTTGCCATGCCGACAATTGTCGCGTTCATTTAGGCTTAGGAATGGCAAGAGTCGAAAGACTATCAAAAAAATGCGGCGAGGTTATTGCTCATGCTTTGCGATTTAAGCGAGGTAAGGCAGAGCGAAAGCTTCCTGCACCATACGTTGCTGACGAACGCGCCCGATATTGCAGCTACAACGACATCTTAGTTCCAAAGCGAGCGGCGCACACTCACCGGGGCACCGCCATGTTTCCCCGCATCCCTACCGAGCCAGTCACGTGATTTAAAAATCCCTCTCCTACGTACTGCGGCTAACTTTAGCCGCGGCTTCAAGCTCATCTGCAATCTTTTGTATGAATTCTTAGTTTTCACGAACTCTTGTCACAGCCCAAGCAGCACATAAACGTGAAGAAAACGTCGAAAGAACGTCGAAGACGTCTGTAACGTGACGTCTTAAAACGTCGAAGGTCCGGACGTTACCTTCCTTCGACGTTGATAAAACCTTTAAATGTCCGCGAGAAAAGGTGCACAGAAGGTCGAGGGGACGTTCCAAATGACGTTTGTTGCACGTCACATGCACGTCTCAGTAGGCCGTTGCGTCCTCCCTCGACGTTTATGGTACGTGTGTTTACGACATTCGGACTACCAACGACGTTCACACAACGTCGAGAAACCTTTCCAAATTACGTGCCCTAGCCGTCGTAGGAAAACGTTGTGTTTTCCTACGACGGCGTTGTGAAAACGTCGAACACTCACGTCGAACACGTGAGCGTTCGACGTTGCTAAAACGTCTTGTCTTGACGTCGTGGCGACGATGACGACGTTAAAGTGGACACGTGACGTCGCCAGCACGTCACGGACAGGACGATAATGGGACGTCAGTTATGAACTTCAGTTCAACGTCAAAGAAACGTGAGCGTTGGACGTTGTGAGAACGTCACGCATCGACGTCGTGGGAACGTTGACGACGTTTGAGTTGAAATACAACGTCGTCACAACGTCACTGATTGGACTCTAATGGAACGTTATATAAGGACGTCACCTCAACATCGAAAAAACGTGATCGAAGTCATGCGGGATGTCACGGACGTCCGGGACTTTTTCTCGACGTCTCCACGACGTTTTGTGCTGCCTGGGAGTGCTTTTTCTTCACAGATTTCCTACATTTTTCGACCCCTTGCTTGCCCTTGTTTGAAATCGGCAACGTCCTATCTTTCTCTACTCCCGTTACGGCAATTCTCTATATACTTCGAGCCCTGAAAAAAAAAAAAAAAAAAAAGATAAAATAAAAATAAATATTAAAAAATATTTCAAAGCATTATTGAAGGGCCTGATAGGACAGATTATGAGCCCTGATCTGTGAAAGTAGAAGAAAAATTACGATGGCCTTCATTGTAAATTGATTTTCCAATTATTTCGAAATCGGTAACCTGTCTACATTTCAGTGTATTTTTTTTAGAAAGGTTATCGTTTTCAGTTTCAATGACAATTTATGAAAATATAAAACAGACGCGTCCAAATCATTTTAAAACTTTAAATTTGCAGTTTTTTTAAGATCCGGATTTATAAAGCTCTGCATTGCTTCGTAATCTATAATGCATATGTTTACCCCCTTTTATTTCATGCAGAGTCTCTGCACAAAAAAAAAAAAAAAAAATATATATATATATATATATATATATAAAATCTAAGACGACAATCGTTTTTCTTTTATAAATATAAAGAAGACGGTTTCACGCAAGTCGCAAAAACGTGCGCGTTTGCCGAGAGCGAGTTTGTAATTTTTTTTTCCTAAAGAGAAATTTTATTTTCCGTAGAAAGGTTTGAATATGTTTCTGCGGTTGCAAAACAAGTAAAATATATCTTTTGATAGAAAAAAAAGTGGACCGGACATAGTCGTTTGGTCCCATCTGAAAACGCTCAATACAAACAATCTCAGACAATCGGATTGTTTTTAATGATCTTTTATTTTCTACGCGTCGTGCGGCCCTCCACGGCGGCGGATCTATTGTCGCTCACAGGCGGCGCAGGTTCAGGGTCTGCTGCGCCCTACTTCCTACATCATGTGACCGCCAAGGTTGTAGTCCGATCTGTTTGCAAATTCGCTCCGGTTGCTTCCTTTACGTCACATAGACGGAGGCGCTGCACGCCGGCTGTTGAAACAGGCACCGTGAAGCATGTTACAGGGTGACGCGCCTCGATCACTCCGGCCCATGGGCATTTTTAGGTCGGTTGTACGAAAATGTATTCTCTTCAAAACTACCGTCCACATCTGCGCTGTCAATTTGTCTTTTCCTGACCACCCCGTAGGATTTGTACGCTTTTTAATAATAATTTAATTGGAAAGAACGAGTATGTGCCGCCCCATTTATGGCAATCGCGTTAGCGTCAATTCGACCATATTTCTCGCTTTATAACTTAAACGCAACACAAATATTGCATTATGTTTTTGCAGAATCTGTTGGTACATATTATAAACGTTAATTTTAGAGAGTTTAAATAACATTAAAGATGGCCTTTTTTTTAAAAATGATTTTCAAAATAATGCATTTTTAGTTAAATGAACCTGTGTGAGCAGTTCTTGTAAATTTCTCCCACTAAGCAGGACAACAATATTTCACGCAAAGATGAACTATATACAAGGCAACACGCTCGCAAAGTTTGAAGACCTTAGCTTTTATAGATATGGAGAAAAATATTCTTTAATCCAGAGCGTTATTGTGCAATGTGCCGCAGCGTGCAGCTGGTAGCTCGTTTATTTTCTTCGCGACTAACGTCAAAAAATGTCTTCCACGATGCCATAACTCGATCTGTATTTTTCTTGTCTTCTCGTCCGAATTGTGCTGTTTCTCTTCGCGCTGATCGAGCGGCGGGTTCAGGCAGCAGACGGTACCAACCGATTCATTCTTCCACCTCGGTGTCGGTTGTTCGGGTTATGGCGACGGGTCGCGCAGTCAGCGTCGGCAAAGCTAGCTTCACACCAAAATACATTTAACGGAGTAATAACGCACGGCTCGAATTGACATTCCCCGTGTCTCCTCAACACTACCGTCCACCTAACTTCTCACCGTCTAAAACAGGGTCCAGGACAAGGAGCACGAATGCAGACCGGACAGCTGAGACGCGCGGAAGCCAGTAGCCGCTAGCACCAAGCTCTCCTTCTCAGTTGCCCACACAGCAACGGTCGCGCTTCGTCTGACGCGGGACGGTCTTTCTGCAGGTCTAGTCAGTTCGGTCAGGTGACAAGAGCGGTGACGATAGTCTACTTCACCTCACGATGGACCGCAACAGACAGCACGAGAACCATCGAAACCAGTCCAGTGCGTTCTGAGTGCCGCGTGACCCTGCAGTCCCGCTCACGGTGCTGGATTGCCTGGGGTGACTCGTAGCGTCCACAGCGGTCCATCGCAAGGTCAAACAAAGTCTGCAGAGTCTAAAGTCAAAGGAAATGAGCGGGAATCCGCTAGCTTGCTTGTAACCCTAACCCACTGGAATGTAACACATATAGCACAGAAAACAAGCATCGGTACAAAGACCAAGTAAAGGGCGGACTTACACGCAAGAATGCCGTATAAAAAACAGGCCTCGGAGCAATGCGCAAGAGAGGAGAGAAGTGAATCTCGCTTTGTTTTAATGCCGAAGCAAACCCACATTTCGCACTTCAAAGGAGTGCGCGCGAATAAACGTGGAAGGCAGGGTCGGCTGCCTGCTAAACAACGCTCCTCGAACTATAAGAAAACAAACTTTGATCATATTTCGGCGGCGCGCGAGTCAACGAGTTATCGGAGCTCTGCGAATTATGAGTCGCTTCCGCTCCGAGATCTCAGTCTGTGCGCACGTGCACTCTCCATGCCGTCGCAACAACAGCAAAAAAAAAAGCAAGACAAGAAGGACCATGAGGAGCCGTGCATGTCGGCTTTTTTCTTTGCCGCTCCCTTCGTCTTTTTTGCCTGGTGCTTGGTTTCTTGTTTCGATCTCCTGTAACGCCAGTGAGGCCCGTCGCCTGTGCGTCAGTGGGCGCCATCGCCCACGGACGCGCAGGTCCCTCCCCCTTCGCCCTTTGCCCTTTGTTTTGACGCTTGTTTTTTGTATTGCATTTGTTTTTTGCGTATAAGTCTGTTAGGGCGGTCTAGCACTTTCCCGCTCATTTTATTTCTGTGCAACTGACTTCCTGACTGGCTCGGTCTAGCTCACCATAAACTCTAACAAAAAAAAAAAAAGGAACCTGTTTTATTTTATTCCCATTCTATTCCGGGGAAAGGCATCTAATTCCGTTCCCATTCCATTCCCTTCAACGTTTTCGCCATTCCATTCCCATTCACTTCAGGGGTCGCGAAAATGTGGAATGATTTCGGAATCATTCCAACTCCGGAGTGGCAACTCCACCACACGGAAAGGTAGACGCGAGATTTGTTTAGAGCAGTGTTTTCCGAACTCTGTTACATTGCGACCCATCAAAAATATAAATATCGCGTCGCGATCTCCCCCCCCCCCCCCCCCCCCCATCCCCAACACACACACATGCACACATCGCCCCTTTCGCGATGCCACAGGCTTTCCGATTTCAGTGCATGAACAGTAAAGGCTGGACCACACACTTGCCACCCTGTTTACTGCCGGAAAGACTTAAAACCATTTTTAAGCCGCTGGTGATCACTTGCGACCGGCTGCAGGCAATAGTAACACAGCACCTGCATTCACTGATTTGTTATCTGGTCATGTCCTTATTTTTAATCGGGACCTGCATTCACTGATTTGTTATCTGGTCATGTCCTTATTTTTAATCGGGACCTGCATTCACTGATTTGTTATCTGGTCATGTCCTTATTTTTAATCGGGACTTAAAGGGATGAAGGGATGGTGAACCGAAATTTGGATTTCAAAAAAACAATGCAGGAGATGTAGGCGGGACGCTACAATCCCTACAACACTACTAGTAAGGCGATATCTCAAATGGACGGTTGTATTTTTGGAAAAAGAAGTCGAGATTGAACCAGGCCGACGAGGCGCGTGACGTCAACATATTTAGCTTCCTCCTCTCTTCGCTTCGCTCCCTCAAGGCCGCGAGGCGGAGAAGACGCGAGGCCGTTCCCTCTCCTTCTCGGAGAAACATGGCGTCAACATTCCTGCCAAATGCGCGTCTTTTTTTGAAAAATACGGTCATCCGTTCGAGATATCGCTGTATGAGTGATGTTTTGGTGTTTGCAGCATCCCGTTGCACGCTTTTGCCGCGTGTTTTGGGGAATCCAGATTTCGGTTCAGCATCCCTTTAAAGGCCCGTTCACGCACTTCCGTTTGACTACGACCGACGGGGTCCAAGACCGAGTTTTAAGCCTCTTCTGACCGGTATACGACCAGCCGGTCGTAAGCCATCGTTAGCGGTCTTGTCACAGTCGGTCCTAGTTAAACGCAAGTGTGTGAACGGGCCTCACGGTCGTAGGCAGTGGCAAGTGTGTGAAGCAGCCTTAATACACGAAATTCACTCTGGAATTTTATTTCACAATATAGTCAGTGCAGAGTGAATCAGCTGAACTAAAAATTATCGCAAGAAAAAAAAAAGATTCCAGAAGGAATCGAGTTTATATGTTAGAACACAGCTTCTCAAAAGAAAGGCGGAGTTTAAACACCGCAACTTTCAGTTCTGGCTCGATGTTGAGCTGCAACCTGTACTTTGTTTTCATCGACGCCAGAGAATGAAAGCCAAGTTCGCATTTTTCAAGTTCCCGAGTCCCTTTGCGAGCCCCTGCTGAGTCTGTCACGATCCCCCTTGTGGTCGCGAGTCGCGACCCACAGTTTAAGAAACCATGGCACGGCCCCTCCACCCCCTCTCCCGAGACGAGGGGTTCGAGCAGCTGTGACACCGGTTAAGAGGAAAAATTTACCTCAGGACCTCCCTCTATCGCCGCGTACGAAAGACTCGCGAAAGAAAACGCATTCGGAGAGCAGCGAGCGACTAACCGGTTCTCGAGTCGTGTTTTCACACACCGCTGGCAGATGGCGATGCGAGACTGCGTCACCAAGAAAAATTTGTATCTAGTGAAAGTGCCATTTTCATCACCTGCATTGTCTCCAGAGGCCAAATAGTCGAAAATATGCGGGTGATCGAACCGCGCTGATTGATTCGAATAATTGTTACGAATCTGGGGGCCGAATACAAAAGTTTTGCCAGTACACTTCTAAGTTTTGACAAACCTCGCAATCGCGTTGTATGGAAGACCAAACCATTTCACCAGATCATCGTTGTGAAGGATAAATATCTGCCAATTAGTCGTTCTTTTTTTCTTTTTTTTTTTAATTTGTACTATTCTCTTTGAAGAGTGATTCAGGTTCTGGCATCGTTTCTTCTGCTATATGCCATATCAATAACCCATAATTTGTCGGAGCAGTATTTCCCCATTCATTTTCACACGACGTGGAAGCAACCAGCGTATTGAGGCTGCACACAGCTGTTCGTCCCGCTTTTATTTCTTCGGTCGTCTTTTGTGGCTTTTCGCTGGTAGGCTCGTATTCGTGCTAATGTTCGCTTTAAAACATTTCATCAACAAAACAACGTTGATCGACATACTTAGTGTCAATATGATGTTCGGTGATATCGGCGTCTGACTCAAACAGCTCATTGTAGAATTCAAATTTTTGCTACTGGGGTTCATGCGTCCGTGAGAACCTTTCGCTGCATTAAAACCTTCAAAAGTTGAGTCATAAAAAAGGAAAACAAGCGGCGTATTTCTTGTTTGTACTCGTTGCTCCACGCATTATTAATTACGCATGGTGGCTGCTAAAGTTTATGCCCACGAATCGTGAGTTTTATCTAATTTTGGGCACTAGCGGTAAATTTTGGTGCATGCTCATACCTTTCCAAAGCTAAAGGGGGAAACGTCTCAGAGGATAGGGCAAAAGGCGACTCTAGTCGCCTTTTGCCGTATTTTCCGAGACGTTTGCCTGAATAAAGTATATTCAATTAAATTCAAAGTGCCCATGTCGTGTTCGCGCTTAGACTGACGCATAGTGCACACGTATTTTCTCTTGTCTAGTGTTGCCGTTACCCGTGTATGTGTAGAGTAGTAGTACTATACTTGGTTTCAACTTAGGTCCGAGTGTGGCCGTTGTTTTGAGCCGAAGGGCCAATCTAGCAGCGGAAAAAGCGCAACGTCATGGCGTTCTCCGCTCTTGATAGGACGAGTCGGCGGAGGAGCATGCACAGAAAGACGTCGAAGACCGCTGGTCCTACCAACTGTTGAGAGCACGCCATTGCGCCTTTTTCGCCGTTAGATTGGCCCTTCGGCTCATAACATCGGCCACGTCCGGACGTAAGGTGAAACAAAGTATAGTAGTATTAGAAGCTGTTTTTCACAATGGACAGCTGTCTATCTGTCGCTCTTTGAAATAATCAACGGAAGCGGCCCCTTTTATACAGGTTTACTTTGAGCACATAATAGCATTCCGGAACCAGCCAGCGTGAGGTAACGTTAAAGTGCAAGATAATAACATCCCGCAAACAATAAATGTAAAATAATTTTAAACCAAAATCGATTGTATTTGTCCGCAGATATGAACCGCAACGATTTCAGAACGACAAAAAATCAACACGCCCACAGACTTTCACACAGGATTTTCGAGATTAGTTTTTATGTTCTTCTATATGACGCGCATAATATAATATTATACACGCTTTTATACCACAAAAGCGAAAAATATATGTCCCATTGCTCAGTTTGAATAAACTGATTTCAGTGCAGATTTTCCTTGCATCATTTAGAACATTATCTAAACAGTCTCATTTCTTTTGAATGAGTCTTCTCTTTAGCAGTAGCAGAAGATGTCGCACCTGAATAGCCTCTAAAAACATCTAATTGGTTTGGTTTCGCTAACTAAGGTGTGATAAAGTCAATGGCTATGGTAAACAAAGAAGAAGAAATAAATAAATATTCTGGGAAGTTTAGCAGCCCTAAAAATTATTACGTAAATAAACCACACGATACCTTTGGGCGCGTTCGGACCAGGCTCGCTGTAAAATGAAAGTCTAATTTATGATAAAGAGAACGTAGTCTGGCTCGATAGATAGATCAGTCAATAAAATAAACGTTGCCTGATACAAATAAGTTCGTTTATGTACTTATGTTCTGAAATATGCCAAAAACCTAAGGCTTCCTCGCGTAGGTAGAGCATGGTTGTCCGCAATCGAGCGGACCCGCCGAAAAGGACGGACACGTATAACTAGTTCACCATTTTAAAGTTTACAAGATCAAAGTTCAGCGTGCAATCATGACAGCCGAGCACGAGCGAGTTCATTGCTTCAAAAAGCGATCAAAGTGAGAGCCATCTCCGCAAAGAGACAAAAAAGTCCCAACCAAAAAGTTTTTTTTTAATGGTGTATAGTATACTGTTGGCAACTATAGTAGGAAATCAATTAAATAGCTCTATAAAAACAAAGGACAAGTATACAAAGTGCACAAACAAAGGGCTGGTGGATAATACTAGTATGCTATTAGCCTTTCAATTTCATACGCACCTGAAGACGCCGAGGAGCGAACTTAATGGATCTTTCCGACAATATGTGGCGCCCCTGCCGTCTGCTTGACGCACTGTGACTTTCGGATGTACCGCACATGAAATTATCCAGAAATCCAATACAAATATGACGCGGGTTGAACATTGTGATTTCAGAACGCAGAGAAGGCGGGAGGAAAGCGAAAGAGAGTACGCGATAACCTCCTTTTGTGTTCGCCTTATTTGTTTGTGCGTCGCTTCAAGGATATGCGAAGCGTTTGAGTTGGCAAGAACTTACACCAGAACAGCCTCACAATAGCCTATTTTCAAAAAACCCTGCACGCAACACTGCTCGCGTTGAATTATGGGACCCGATAGGCCATGGAGAGCAGTAACATGGATTCGGTTTCAATCGCCTCGTTTACAAAGTAGTGCATCTCAGCAAATAAAGTCAACGCTCGTTTGCACTGCACCCATTCATCTTCGTGAAAGTCCCAATTGAGAGTTCAAACACGGACCTACAGCAGCCGTAAGAGCCTGCATAAGTTTAGCGAGGCCTAGAAGTCCGGCCCTGCCGCGTCCCATACCTCTCTGTCGCCCTGGCTACCGCTCCATAGCGCAGCTTGAACTTCCCGGCTCACGGATAATTCAAGAAACCTTGGAAACTGAGGAACCGATGGAACAGGACGACTGGCCCGGTGTACTTCTTCCATGTGCCGTCGTCGTCTCGTGTTTACCAGCGCACAAACTCCGGCACGTCGGGAGCCCGAGAAAACACGCCTCAGCATTCCATACGTATCGGTATGCGCAACACCTACAGTATTATGAAGTTAAGAAAAGTCGCATATTTAAAAATGCAAGCACTGTATTTGGTCATGACGTAATGTCGTGAAGCGAAGTTGGCAATTCGAAACCGAAATTCAGTGGCCACCGCTACCCAAGATGCTTTCTGTGTCATCTGGCCGCTGATGGGTTCTATTGTGGAAGAGGTCTATTCCCTTAGCCGCGGGTTCTCCCGTGAATTTCCGTGAAGATCACACGCGCGTTCTAAACCAACTTCTAAGTAAGATTAAAAAAAAAAAAAAAAAAACAGTACGGAGGCATTTTGCCAACAAGATAATCGATGCACCCAGCTGGCAGGTTTCTCAGTGATCGCAAACTACAATATAGCGCAGTAATATTTGAACAATCAAGGCCAATTTTCCCGTAGGTTCGAATATTGCTGAAACATTCTCTTCGGGAACGCTGTAGTAATAGCTACATCACGAGGGAGCCGGGAACGCGTCAAAATGCAACGTCCAATTTTCTTCCGCTGCTTTCTTAACATTTTGTACTCCACAAAACGGTTTTTATTATTTTATTAATCCGTATAAAGAATGAAACAACAAGCAATACTATCAAACGTTTACTGCCAGACTTCTATGATTGCAAATTTCAACTCGTGAAAGCTCGTTCCTTTCAGGACACAATTCCTTCACTCAATCTCGACACTGTAGTCACTCGGATGACTCCAGTCAAAAAGAGTTATGCATCCATCAGTTCAAACAGGGCCTTTCATACGATTAAAACTATATACTTACAGGTGACTGGCAACTTGATGAAACGCAGGGCGTGATTTACGCTTCAAAATTCTTTTCTTGGCGTTTTTTTTTTTTATCAGCTATTTTCAGAACTACGTTGACTGCGTCGCGTTAACGGGATGCTTGCCACCTTCTACGTCAATTTCTTATGGTCTCGCTGACTCTAGATGTCATACCGATCCTGTTCCCAACGCCGCCAGCGGTTGTCGCATGTGACCAACCCCTATAGAATCAAGAAGTGTGTTCCGTGTGTTTCTGTGCCCACACGACCACTTGATCACTGCCGCTTCGCTCCGGCAGGACGTTTCACACGGAGATGCGTAGAAACAGTGGTCCAGCTGAGTGTTTCCCGAGTTTCTCGCCGGGAACACGGCCCAGCGGACACGAGCAATGCGTTTGCCGCCATGCTACCGTGGCTAAAGGCGCTGGTATTCAGCGCACAGCTTTTGCAGAGGCGAGGACCCGAAACATGGTTTTCAAACCCGACGAGAAAAGAAGCGGTAGCGCTAGGAACACGAGGAGCACGAGCGGACATTCCCTCGCTCAAGAGAACTGTGTTTCGGCGTCTCGCCGCAGCGGGGCGCCCGTTACATGCCTCTCCTATCATCCGTTGTCTACCGCCCTACCTTTTCACTTTCGGCGGCCGCGTCTCGCGGCGATCTGCCAGGCTTTGTCAGTATAGAAGAGGCTATGGTACTACAAACGATACCATCACCCTAAACAGAATGACATTAAGGCACCCTATGTTTGGACCGCTAGCGCCACATTTGGGCGGAGAATGAGCGTTCGGCAGTGCGTAGTTTATTTTTCCGAAGGAAAGAAACCCCGTAAATGTCTTTGGGGAGCACCCTGTATATAACGACGGTACTTACCGTGTAGAGTCCTTTTTCGCAGAAGGGGAATAGACGCTAAGCAGAGAAATGGAGCGGTGTAGCTGTATCATCCTGCCGACACGGCGGGGGTGCTGTTTGTATCTTGGCCGAAGCGTCCTCACGCGTCTGTCTAATCAGAAACGCTGCTATCGCCCGGCTGTTCAAAAGTTGCCCCACTACTTATCGGCAGGACCTTGGTTATCGTCGTTTCACATTTCTCACTCGCACGCATCTTGGAGTTATTACATCGCCGAGTAAAAAAAGAACATCAATGAAACGCGGGGTTCGTAATCTGATGTGAAAACGGAGCATGAGATAAGGTGGCGATGCCAGGTGTTTTGTAGAGATATCCGTTTCCATCAATATAGGCTGTATCTGAAGATAACCATATCTGACTCGGCATCAGAAGCGTCAGAGAAGGGGAAGTGTTTATTCAACAAGCACCTGCAATATAATACTTAAAAAACTCGGCAAACGATAAAAAAAAACTGGGTCAACTCAAGACAGACGAAGTTCTCAAGCTCAACTGTCTCAAAGCTTCTACAGTTTACCAGCTTGTCTGTGTTTCGGTGTTGAATTTGGAAATAATTTTCAACATCCGCTTTGTAGACCTTATTGTCATTTCCAAGACAAAACTTTTTGGGGGGAAAAGAAATCGAAACAAGTTTGATCGAATAAACCCTCTTCGCAAAACTCTTCTTCTTTAACTATCCTTCCCCGCATATGAATGTTCTACTGCTAGATCGCTTCTGTGTCAACCTTTACCCCTTTGAATGCGGTTTTTCGTTGCTTTTTGTTTATTTTTCCGCATGTTTTACTCCAATTTTAGCAGAAAAGGTATAGCATGCTTTCTGAAGTATGTTTTTTTTTAAATTAAAACAGATTGATCTATGGGCTGAAAGTTAATCGATGTCTGCATGCCTCCACCCTACTATATTTTTCTCGAATTATACTTTTCGAGACACGGTGCTATGCAATGTGGCACCCCGGCTTCGCGCCTAGGGTTCACTCTTTTCGAGTAACCGTAACCAACATTTTTTTATTCGGAACTATGACCTTTTTAAATTTTGCTTATTACTAAACTAGTTTATTACTAATTTCTAGATCTTGGTGTTCGCCATAAAGCGTGTGGTTGAATGAACTAGATTTGTCTTTCTAGACTCTAAACTGTCATTCAATGCTGCCTGGTCTTTGGATGTCTTAATTGGCAAATAAACCAAACAATCATCCGCAAACAAAGTTATTTGCACTGGCGGTTTAATTACCATTGAGATATCATTAATATATAAAAGAAACAACAATGGTCCTAATGCTGATCCTTGTGGTACACCTGAAGTTACCGATAATGAGCCTGAAAGAGCACCTTGAACTTCAACCGTCTGCGATCTATTTCTTAAATAAGCTTCAGTCTAACTTATAATATTTTCGTTTAATCTAAACATCTTAAGTTTTATTAGTAATTTTTTATGCGAACGCGATCAAATATTTTTGAAAAATTTATGCTTACGACATCAATTTGTTGCTTCGAATCCATGGCAGACGCAAGATCGTGAAAAGTTTTTAGAAGTTGGGTCGTTTTTGACAAACCTGCCCTGAAGCTATGTTGTTTTGAATAAAGCAAAGCGTTGCTGTCCAGGAATTTAATTATACGTTTTGAAACTATATGCTCCATCACTTTGCAGCAGGTGCTAGTTAAAGACACTGGATGGTAATTTTTTATTTGTAGACGATTGCGACGTTTATATATCGGCACCACTTTAGCCCTTAACCAATCAGAAGGAAGACTACTTGTTTCTAAAGACTTCTTAAAAATTGTTTCTAGGTAGAATGACAACCATTCAGCGTATCTTCTGAGAAATTATCCGGGGATGTTATCTGGTCCCTGAGCCTTTTTCAGATAGAGATGCAATAATCTATCAAATATTCCATCCTGCGTTATTATTAGCTCAGTCATCTGAGGTGGCATCGCGCTGGTAGAAATTGGGACCTTGCTTTGTCCGTCTTCCTTCGTAAAAACCGATTGAAAAAGCGTTAAACCTGTTTGCAATATTTTTACAATCCGTGACTACCGCATTATCTACAATGATTTGTTGAATTTGCTCGTTTTTATTGCTTATGTACCTCCAGAATTTCCCCTGTGAACTCCTCAAAAGTCGTGCAGAGTGACCCTAAAGAACCTTTCTTCCACTTCTTTCAGTAATCGCTTCATTGTCCTGGTAATCTCTTGGATGACTTCCCGTTTTTTTTTATTTGCTTTCCGCATTCGCCTTATATTACGCTTGTGGTGTATGATTTCACGAGTAATTCATGGATTATGTTTTGCTATTTGCTTTACACGTGTCGGAACACAAGTTTCAATACAGTGTGATACCAAATTGCTCAAGTAAAGTCACATGTCGTCCAGATTATGTGTATAAATAAGATTCCTAAAATCATCCCATGCCGTCTCCAAGTGGTCAAGAATAGCAACGTCATTTGCCCTGTGAAAATCTTTTATTAAAGATCTTCTTGCAACGCAGTGTTCTTTCCTGGGATTTAACATAATGCCAAGTAAAACCATTTGATGATTTGATATGCCTTCATTTACAGCGGCAGAATAATCGTTTATATTATCTGACAAAAATACCAAATCAATTAACGTCTTGCTGTGTTGAGTAATTCTCCTGTAGTCCTCAACTACTAGTTTGAGACAATAATTAAACGCGATATCAAGTAATTTTTCGCAACTTGCTACTTCCAAACACCCAACCGAGAGCTGCTCCCAATCAATACCGGGAAGGTTAAAACCCCCTGCTTTGATTAGTCGAGTATTGCTGTTTACATGTTTCCTTAACAAATTGTCAAGATCCTCCAAAAACTCGGTCGGAGCGTTCGGCACTCTATAGGCAGCCACAAGCACAAAATATATATTACAAACATAAATTTTACAGAACAATGTCTCTTTCAACTCACAGTTCAACAACAAACAAGAAATATTGCTTTTCACGATAATAGCAAGGCCCCCTCCACAAGATCACCTTTCTAAAAAATTTTGTACGGTGGAATAATAAGGTCACTTGTCATCTCAGACGACAACCAAGTTTCAGTTAAGATAAGAAAATGCGGGTTGTGTACGATTATCATATGCTCCAAAGATGTCACTTTGTTTACTATGATTCTAGCGTTAAAAGTGATAATTCGTAACTCAGACGGTTTTGCAACTGGTTGTGAAAGCCCCCCCCCCCCCCCCCCATTGCCGGTCTCCTCTCATTTTATCAGGCACTGTACACCTTGCATTGTTTTCGACGACCCAATGGAACACTGTGTTGTTGATTCTTAGCTTGTCGTGGGCAAGAAATACTTTACCTCTATTTTTCCTGTTCGTTTGTGCGCTATCCCACAGTTTTTTCCTGATATTTAACGCTACTTTTGCATAGTAACAACTTACACTCAGCTTACTTCCCTTCAACGTTCTGCAGTTTTTCAGTACCTCTTGCTTCTTATTGTAATCCATAAATCTCATAATTACTGGTCTACATGTGCCCTGTTTTTTCTGACCAATCCTGTGGATTCGTTCAATTGTCGTAGCTGTTACTCCCAACTTGTTAGCAAATATTTCCTTTACAACAGTTTCCTTTAGTCCTGAAGAGGTTTCACCATCATCTTCCCGCAGTCCGAGCATTAATAAGTTATTTAGTCTGCTGTAGTTTTCAAGTTCAATCATTCTTCCCTTCTGCTGTTCTACCGTTTGTTCGAGTGTCCTTCTCATGGTAGCCC
The DNA here is from genome assembly GCF_016920785.2 of Ixodes scapularis. Classification (NCBI taxonomy): domain Eukaryota; kingdom Metazoa; phylum Arthropoda; class Arachnida; order Ixodida; family Ixodidae; genus Ixodes; species Ixodes scapularis. Next base: position 103,030,549 of record NW_024609846.1, read on the forward strand.
AGGTGTACAGGTATCAAGATCAAACTTCAGCTGCCGTTTTCAGACTCAACTAATAACTGGGATCTGCGTTACGTCAGTTCCCGGGGAGTTCTAGCTATTTTAAACCGGGCTATGTTGCAGAACACGGACTCACAATATCGTATTCTGCAGGGCGGAAAACGGGTTCTTGGTTTCCTTCTTTCTATTCACTCTCGCACTGTTCTCTCTTCTCCCCGCAGGAGCGGGTCTCTGAGCTACTCCCCACAGAAAGGAGGGATTGAGGGAGAGTTTCCTTCTTTCTCGTTTCCCGTCGTCCTTTAAGCGGAAGCAGGGTTAGATGCGTAAAAATAGAATAAATGTGATCCCCATTCTACCTTCAAGCGGAAGAAGAAATTGTGTAGTTCGAAGTTTGAACTAAGGTGATTTTATTTGTATTTTTGTGTCAACGTATTTGTTTACGTGCATTCTTATTCGAGACACGGAGGCATTGACATTGTGTTAATAAATACACCAATAGATAGGGACCACATTTGAGTCTAAATACTACTCTGAAGGTGCCTTGAGAGCTAGAACAAAGTATTCTGTTCCATTCAATAAAGTAAACATGTAGAATACCATATGTTGCATTTTTTCTTTCGTACCACGTCGTCTAGTAACACCAATGCAATTATACATTTGCGTTGGTTATTTATTAATCTGTTCAGCTATAATTTATATTTACTTAAGGGACTGCGAACAATTTTATGTTCCACAAGCAAGCATCCGTCAATACAAAGGAAATAAAAAGTGCCCTGTACGATCATCGGACGAAAGTGCACAGGGAGTAATCACAAAACACGTCGCTTTGAAATATATTGTATTATCCTAATGGTGGCTTAAAATTCGACTTGATGTAGCAATAAATGGTCACTGGACCCATATCTTTTTAGAAAACACAATGCCACTAACTCTCCTCGTTGTCAGTTACAAGTCGTAAGAACAGTCTTCACGAGCATATTCATAATAATAATTATAAACAGTATGTGGTAATGGACACCCTCAGCGTTTAATCGTGCCGCTAGACACCGCAAAAGAATATCATTTCTATACCTCTGAAACATGCCGCCTTTTATCGAGAACAATTGACTTATTCTAATTTTTTTCTTTTTTAAAGAAGAGCCGGTTCTTATTGGAATATCTTGATTTTCAGAAGCCTCTCGCTACCCTCAGTTTTATATGTATACGTGTCTCTGTCGCCCTATCTATAGCTACACCACTAGAGCCGCGGTCACCATGCTAATGCATTATAGACCAGGACGTTTAAATAGGGCAGGACCGGGCATGATGTCATGCCCAGCGACGCCGGAAAAAGAGCTCAATCCCAGACTGCATTACGCAGCGACGCGCTCTCATCCAAGCCCATCGCCCATCGCTTGCTCGCCACTCGGTGGACTACGTTAGGCTTATGCTACGTCTGCTCCGCGCCTGCGGTCTACTTCGTCTGCTCGCTGTCGCTGCTGGCTTTCGATACGATCGGCGCACCAAAAGAAATGTCGATGCGAACCCGCATTCTCATCACGGCGGAGAGAAACGAAAACCTGCTGGAAGCAGGGGTTGTGTGGCTTTCTCAACACGCGGTGCAGTTCTCAGCGTTCGTGCGTACGACAACTGATGCGCTCGCTTTCCAAAGCCGCACTATGACGACTCGCTCTAGATGACGCTCCCGGCGCGGTGCTGAGAGCGTCCTCTACACGTCGACTTTCTACTTGCCCGGCGAGTGTTGAGCTTCAAATCTCACCTTTTCGACACCGATTCAGTGGACGCTGCTATGAAGATACGGGGTAAGCAACAGCGTTGCCACGGCAATGCCATGGCAACGAGGATGTTTGCCCCATGTTTCCACGGCGGCGTCCGCTACCGAGTTTCCTAATCGCGATGAAAATTACCCTAGACTGCGGCAAAACACGAGTAATTTAGTAAAAGAAGAAAGACAAAAGAAAAAGTTGGTTGCTCGTCTCAATAGCCGAGAGCCTGAAGGGATATTTCGTGGCCACGCCTACTTCCGTTACTTCACTTCACGTACGGAGAATATGGATGCCACCGCATGACCACATCTACAGCTTCCTTGATTATACCGTATACACTCTTCAGAGACTGTCTGAGGTGTTCCTTAGATGACGGTCACATTGGCCAAAGCTGTCTGCAGACGTGTTCGAAACATATACGTACGTATATGAAGCAAGTATACGTCGAAGATGCCCCAGACATGTCCGCAGACGATTCTGTCATCATGTGTGCAACGAACACCGCGTCTTTTGCAACGATGAATGACCGGTGTGACTACGGCTTGAAGAAACGACATATGCGGTTTAAAAAGATCTTTCATGTCTATAACCTTTCACGTGTAGTCTCGTTTCAATTGTAGTTGTACTATTCGCACAATAGATATGTGTTTACACGAATCGTGTGAGGCTATAGTATAGGAAAGGTAACATCAGGTTCTCGTAAAGGCCGTAAGCCAATACGGGGGAGGGGGGGGGGGGGGCATATTATGCCAGCAATCGTGGAACGCCTAATGTATTCAAGGCAGGCCGCGCCTCGCGGACCGGCGAGCAATCAGATAGCATACGATAACGCTTTACTGAGCATACGCTAGACAGTGATGCGAATGCGTGACTGCTATACTCAACAAACGGTACTTTAGGAGATTTCTGTGGCCGCTTTCTCGAGTTTGTGAAACATGGACGATTATTTCGATACGAAGCGCGTAAACAGAGGTCGTCATATAGAGCCATGGTGTTTAACAACTCGCTTAACCCGAGACTGCGGCACAATAAGGAAACGATAACAGTGATAGGGAAGGAAAATGGGGGATAAAGGACGTCTCAACTGAAACGCGTTGTCTCTCCCACATTTTCTGTTTCTATCTCCAACTACTCCTTTTTTAGGTTAATGTCGTTTTGTGAACTCCCACCAGCTCGACGGCGCGCTAATTGTATTTTTATTCACATAAAACGTCTGATTAATAAGCAGCGCGTTTTGTCTCTCGCAGGCGCTGAATCCTGACGAAGCCAGGGACACCCGGTAGAGAGCCGGACCAGACTCGCCGTTCCTCGTAGCTAACCCTAATCCGATGATGTCCGTCGAGCCGGCCCTTATGGCCGCCTACCAGGGCGACCTGCTGGCGCTCTGCTGGCTCCAGCAGCACCACGCGGACTATCTTCGAGTGCGTGACTCCGTCGGTGGTTCCTGCGTGCACTACGCTGCGCGCGGTGGTCACGTGAAGGCCCTTCGGTTTCTGGTGCAAGCCGTCGGGCTGCGGCCCCACGCCCGGGACGTGGCTGGGGCCAGTCCGGCGCACGAGGCGGCGGCCGCGGGCAAGACAAGGGCCCTGCGTTGGTTGCTCGTGCACACGGCCTGCAAGGTACGGGACGTGGATCGAGAGGGCGCCACTGTCCTCCACATCGCCGCAAGGTGAGCAGCCCTCCGCATGCACGTTGGGTTCCACCTTATTCTCATTATTTTCCAGACTAATTCACTACTCTGCGCTGTAAATTAAAGCTGAGGCCCCACCGCGGCCTGAAAAATGATGATGTATAAGCCTGTGCTGAAGACGCGTTTCAAAAGCTTTGTCACCCCCCTAAACATTTTTAGTACATACGTGGTCCTATAGATCAGAAAATGGACTGCGTCTTGATGTAAAATAAATATGTACGAGGAGCAGCAGCCTTTTTGGTATACTCCATGTAAAAATGCTTCAATTTATATGTGAATGCGCGTGCATAGTAGGTCTATACACTCCGTGCGGGAACTATAGGGGGCGCTTTGAAAACGCGGGTAGCGCCGCTAGCGGAGGAGCTGGCGTTCGACTGTGAGGCGCGTTCAGCAGCCTGCGGCGCCTTTTCGCATGCCTAGAGCACTATATAGCTCCTTCGGAGCAGAGTAGCGCAATCTAGAACGCCGCCTCTCGGCGACTAGCGGCGAACGCCAGGAGGTTCCAACTGCGGTCAGAAATGCATGGAGAACGTGAGAAAATCGTTGTTTCTTCAGTGTTGTGGGAACGTACGGCATCGCAATCATTTTTGACATAATAATGGAACACTTTAGAATAATTTGCGCTAAGTTTTGTGCCCCGCAAGGACCTGACTTTGTTTTAAAAATTGCCTGAGCGGCATCATGCAGCAGACGACACGGCGACGTCACACCATTCACGTGACCCGCTCCGGCCAACCCGAAAAGCCCATCTCCGCTGCGAGCAAAAATCGTCTGCTTCAAACGCCATTGTCTTGGAAATTGCCTTCTCAAAATTTGCACACGAATCCGATATTGTTAAAACTTTGATAAAGTGTTTAGTGCTTTACTAACTTCCCGACAGACTAGTTTTGAAAAGTGTGAACTCGCCGTTCATTTTTTAATCATCCGTGTTGTGTCGATCTCCATGTATTCTCCCATAGGGCGGGCCGCCTCCTGGAACCCTGAGTACCACGTGACTCGCGCCGAGCCGCTCTGTCGGCCATGTTGTCGGCAAAACACGGAGTTCAAAGGATTGCGCTACTCTGCTCCGTAGGAGCTATATAGTGCTCTACGCATGCCAAGCTGTGGCGGCGGAAGCGCGCACGGGCGAAACTTTTGCTTTTTGAGCCGATAAGTTGAGGTTGACGTTGCATGAGTGCTGAGGCAGAAGGGCATTTAGCTGTTCTCCACTTCTTATATATTGAGCTTGAGTCTTTAGTAGAGGTAATTTTTTTAGTTGCGGCCGAAAAAGGAGTTGGAGCAATTTTCCGAAAAACAAGACGGCCGCCACCTTAATTGCTCCGAGTGGGAAATTTCGCTCGTCGCTGTAAACCTAGGACTACTGGAACGATGATATTTGGAGGCGAGTGAGATGTTCACTAAGTTTGTGCACGAAGAGTGCCAAGTTTCTTTAAGACAGAAGGTGTGAAAGTTATGTTTCTAACGAATTAAGAAATAAAGCTGTACGGGATATCCAATATTGGACCCAAAATGTTGTGTTATAGCGGGCTGTGCAAAGTGCAGATTTGGGCACACAGGTGCTTGGACTTGACAGTAACATGACACAGCACTTATTATACAAAAAAGGTGGCATAGGGAAACCAGGTGAAAATTTGGTTTGGGCGGCGTAACTCAATGGGAACCGGTTTTGACCATGAAAAGGCTGTCAAGAGAATACCACAGGTGGGGGGAGGTGAAGACTTAAGAGATAGGAAGGGACTAGTAGACTGTACTTCCAATTGAAACAACTTTACGAAAGGTGGTTCCAAAGCCGAGAAAACAAAGTTGTCGGCCAACACACGGTTTGGCCGCCAAGGGCTTTTGCGGTCAGCTGTTGTGTAATAACCTGTTGTGCGAGGTGCTGATTTTCGGCGCACAGGTACTTTGACATGACCGTCACTTGGCACAACACTTATTACAATAAAAAGAGTTGGCATAGCGAATACAGGTGGAAATTTGGTTTGGGTGGCGTAACTAAATAGGAACTGGCTTTGACCGTCAAAGGCTGTCAGATAATACCACTCATTGTGGGAGGTGCACACTTTACAGGTAGGTAGGGACCAGTGGACGGTACTTCCAGTTCGAACCACTTTGCGATAGGTGGCTCTAAAGCCGAGAAAAAAAAAAATGTTGTCTATAGAACTCGGGGTGTCAGCGTTTCGACATCCAAAAGCAGGCTGATCAAGAAAGAAAGCACACCACATAAACTTCCATACTCAAACGTCGATTATACAGTGATGCCGAGTTTCATTGTTTTCTTTAGATTTATATTTGTCACTTTTTTTTACCGTTCGAATCTTTCTTCCTGAAGTACAGATTGCGTGCCATACTTGTCGGGAAATATCATCGACACGTACGATGGGAACGAAACTTCTTTGGAGGGCATTCCTTCAACGAAATTGGCACTGCATACCCGCGAGTATGGGATGGCATTTCAGTTCGTCCCATCGGCGTTGACACATGTAGGCGTTACTGGTACGAAAACAAACGCAGAGCGCAAAGCGGCAGTATAGAATATGTCAGCCATGCCGACACAGTGGCAGACATGATCGGGAGACCAAATTTCTCGCGTCGTACGGCACGGCTCCATCGTTGTCGCTCTCCCACAAAACATCGGCGAGGTGAAAAACTGTGAAACCTTGTCTCCACGAGATACGACGCATAACTATTGAAGCACTTAATGACGCAGCACAGGCAGCATGCTGTGAACCCAGCGCAACCGCACCACTCCGACTTCAATGCGTACTAACGTACGCGGTGTGGTTTCGGTTTCGCTTTCTCTGGGGTTCTCACTACCTACCTTCGGTACCGGTCACGCGGCGGCGCGCCAGTCGCATCGCACGGAGTGTATACCTGTCTGTGAATCGTTCCAGAATATTACTTCTCAGTATGCCTACATGATACGATGCGGTATCCCCAGTGCGATTACGTTTTTCCGAAGGAAAGCGTTGTCTGGCGAGTAACAGAAGTGGGTACACTCTGTACTGTACTGTACTGTGCTGTATACACGTTTGCAAGTCCGGCTTCAGGGCGCTGCCATCTTGCCTGTCTGGGGTGCGCTTGGACCAGTCATAATCCTATTACGAAGCCTTGCTAAGGCGTCGTAATCGGATTATGGCCGCTCCCGAGAGCGCACCCCACTGAGGAAGATGGCGGAGCCCTAAGACCGGACTTGCAAACGTGTATATCAGTAAAATACCATTACATCATCACTAGACGCGTTGCTGCAGGCCTTGATGGTGAGGGCGACTTGCCTTTCTGCGGCACCGTAGCTTTCCCGAGCTAAAATAAATATCAATATCAATCAATCAATATCACTCTAACTGTAGCCCAACATGAGCTTGAGAAATATTTTTTAAAACTAGACGTAAGGGCATAAGTGAGGCGGAGGGGTCTCACCGTGCTCATTAACACTCTAGACTTTTTAGAGCGCAGCTCTTAGGGCCCGTTTGCGGCTTGAGCGGCGTCGGCGTCGCCGTCGCCGTCGGCGTAACCGCACGGTGGATTATGGGTAAATTTCCCCGCTAAATCTAGCGGAAAAATTTCCCCGCTAGATTTAGCGGAAGAAATTCCCCGCTAAATCTAGCGGAAAAATTTTACCCGCTAGATTTAGCGGAAGAAATTTCCCGCTAAATCTAGCGGAAAATTTCCCCGCTAAATCTAGCGGAAAAATTTCTCCGCTAAATCTAGCGGAAAAATTTCTCCGCTAAATCTAGCGGAAAAATTTCTCCGCTATATTTAGCGGAAAAATTTCTCCGCTAAATCTAGCGGGAAAAATGCCCCACTAAATCTAGCGGAAAAATTAACCCGCTAAATCTTGCGGAAAAATTTCCCCGCTAAATCTAGCGGAAAAAATTCCGCGCTAAATCTAGCGGAAAAATTTCCCCGCTAGATTTAGCGGAAAAAATTCCCCGCTAAGTCTAGCGGAAAAATGTTCCCGTTAAACCTAGCGGAAAAATTTCCCCGCTAAATCCAGCGGAAAAAAAAAATTTCTGGGGGGTCACGTGACCCCCCAAGGTCACATGACCCCCCCCCCCTCCCCCCCGCCCCGAGAACAGGTGACCCTCAATACCCTTCCCTCCTCCTCCTCAAGAGCTGCGCTCTAATTCGGTGTTACAGGGAGTTGTAAACGGCTTTCATTTTGTTTGCCTGGGTAATAAACGCTGGAAAAAGGTGTATCCGGCGCGCAAGTTCGCCCGCTCTTTACCCGCCTCGTGCGTTTGTCTGCCGTCCAGATGCGTCCACGTGCTTTTTTTTTTTTCTTCTACCAGCTGCAGGGGGCCCCCAGAGAGTCGGGGGCCCTGGGCTGCAGCACCCTTAGCCCGTACCTTAATCCGGCGCTGATAGTAATTTAGAAAAGTGTCCCGAACAAACGTGTGTACGAACAGAACATATTGAAAGATGGAACTAATTAAACCACAGAAAGTCTATGGGGCGAATGTGCTGCGAAAAATCAATGAATTTTGCCCGGTGGCTTTTGCTTTGCGCGTGGCATCAGCACTGAGGGTAGGTACAATTTTTATAGTATGTTTATTTTTATAAAATACGCTATGCTTTCTTTTTGTATACGGACCGTTCACCTCTTAGCGAGCAGGGCGATGAGAGCTACGCACCCGCGGGGCCAGTCAACCGCTTCCCTTTCATCGCTTTACACAACTGTCCACGTCTAGGTACGGGCGAAAGCATGATCACGTGGCATAAGATAGGCGTAAGCCTGGTTAGCGAGTATAAGGAGCTTCTACCGCACTGTCAGCTTAGGAGTCACGGAATATAACCTCATACGCGCTGTTTACTAAAACAAAATTTGTTTGACTACACCGGGTGTGGGCACCGCGCTCGCGCAGAAACCAAATTCGCGTGAGGTGAATCGTCCGCGCATGCGCCGTTCTGGCGGCAGCGCCACCGCAGTCGCCTGGCGTCATGGTCGCTTGTTGGGGTTGAACCAACGCTACTAGAACCACTCAGTTGGGAAACTGCCATAGAGACTGCTCTGAAAAAGTGGCCCCAATCCGTCCACCAGAACTGAGCAAATGACAAACACAACGCCGCCATTTCTCCCGCAGCGGCCACTCGAGGAACGGCACGTTACTTCTATTTTGGCTTAATCGGCCATTTTGGCGCCGAAACAGATACAGCGGAAGAGGTTACAGGGGTGCCACCCCCGTCTCCCCAGCGGACACGCCGCGAACTACAACTGAAATTAAAATGCACCTAGGTCGGGACGCGCTACCTGAAAACACCGCTGAGGCATGATTGTATAAAAACAATATTGATTGTTCCGCAAAACCTTGCAAACTAAAGATTATAAGAACATCACGCGTCCTTCCATTTTGTACTAAACTCCAATAAATTTCATACAAAAAGAGTCTTTTCCGTTTGTTTTTATGCAAAAACATGCTTCCTAGAAGCTCAAGGTGACCACAGTACAGACAAATGATAAAGAGTGGCGCTGTTGTCGTATTTAGCTCGGTCTCGGTGGACGCCAGCGACCCAGGTTTCGACGGCGAGTTTCCCAACTGAGTGTTCTAGTAACGTTGGGTTGAACATAGCCTACTATAGTATACTGACAATGTCTGGCAGATGGCCACGAGAAGCGGCCGCCGAAATGAAAAGGGTGGAGCGGCAGACAACGGATGAGAGGAGAGTCACGTGACTAGCGCCCCGCTGCGGCGAGACGCCGAAACACACTTCTTCCGAGCGAAAAAGTGTGTTTCAGATTCTCGCCGCCGCAAAAGCTGTGCGCTGACGTCCAGGTTCTCCGAAAAATGGCTCTTTGATGCCTCTGTGCTACCAGATCATCGCGCTCCAAGTCTGCGACCGGGCACTCTATGGCTCCGTCGTCGAACTGCCAGGCTTTGTGAGTATAGCGGAGGCTATGGGGTAGAACTATAGGTGGACGAGGGTGCCTCAATGTCCTTCTTTTCTCAGGGTGATGCCACTCTTTGTAGTACCCGATATACCGACAGCACGCGCTCACAGTAAAAATAGGAAAAAATCGTCAGAAACAAAATGCCGCCGTAGCACTGTCAATGCCAAGAGCTCGTGCAGTTAAACGCCATTTCACGCGCTACAGAAAAAAGAAAAAAAAAAAAGCGTCGAAAGCAAAATACAAAAGGGTCAGATGTCGCTCCCCTAAGCAAAGTGCGCATAGAGGCACCAGGTAAAACTAGCGACCTGTCGTTCTTCTAGATATGTCGGGAACGCGTCTCTGACTGGTGTGTCAACTGCGTCCAAGGAAGTGGTCCCTCGATTTCCGCCCAAAGACGTCATAAAAGTGTTACACTGTGGCCGGTCGCGATCTTGTCGGCGTCACAGCAACGGTGGGGTATGTGGCAGACGCCTGTTCCGCGACAGATCGCACTCTAGTTTGACAGTCCACGGCAGTTTCGGCAGCCAAGAGTTGGGACGCCGCGACGACAGCGACACTCGGGCTCGCTCGCGTTTTTCTCCGGCATTTTGAATACCAACCGCTAGGTTCGCAACAGGCAACTGCATGACACTCTGGCTTTTGTGACGTCATTTGTTGCCACCTCGGGAGCACTTTCGATGCAGAGGCTCAATCGGACGCTAAACACACCCGTCGGAGACGCGTTCCATGGTACCATATAGTGATATCTCCACTCGTGCTGTCGCTTTCCATTCCTCCACGACGGATGTTTGGTGCGCCATTTGTTGGGGTCTCTCAGAAACCGATAAATAGAAGTCATATGAAAAAAAAAAGAGATAACATATTATGCCGCCTGGCCACCAGAACGAGAGAAAGGATGGAGAACTGGTTTGATTGCCCGTCATGCATGCAGTCCGGGTCCCCGTTAGACGTGCCGTTTGAAAAGGCACGACCTCCGCGCCGGCTCCAAAAGGACGGATCCGGTGAGCCGAACGTGGTCGTCCAGAGAACGGGGTTCCGCTCGCGACCGCACAAAGCCCTGGATTCGAACCAAGGACGACAGCCGGCGTGCCATTGTGGGCGGACCGTGAAATGGGAGGGAGCTTCGTGCCTTCCGCATCCCGGACGAGACTGAAAAACAAACGAGCGTCCTTCGCATTTCCGAGTCCACATTTAGTAGGCTTGTGTTAATTCTTGGACCTCTATGTGGTAAAGCGAGCGATGTATAATTAACTTGAGTGACCCCGTGGATGGAACGTTCTGCGCGTTTGGTAAGGTACTCTGGAAAGCGAATGTGGTCGAACGTATTATTTTGTTTTAGGCATTTAATATTTTAACAATATATCAATTTCAACTGCTTCACTTTTTTTTTCTTTTTTAGATATGTGTTCGATCCAAATTTGGATGAATAATAATTCAAATGTAATCGCGCTGCGTCAGTAGCGGCGTTCGATTTACCTCCTCCACCTGCACCTCCTGCATCGGTGCTGAAAATACTGGCAGTCTACTTCCGGTATGTGTATTGACATACGACCGGATGTACACCGCCCTACACTTTTTTCCGCACCGGTGCCATAGATTTATTACAAGAAACGCTAGAGGCTCAGGTGGCGCTAGTGTGCTGTTGCATTTTGAAGCAGACAGCAAGCAGTCGGAAATTGACTTCCGCTAATGCATTTCTATGGGAAAAAGCGAGTGCATTTTCTCTCTGCGCTCGGTTATAAGAGCAAACATCACGAATATTTCGTACGTGCTAGGCACATTGGAACATTTCTCAGTCACGCAGACGAAATAATTGGTCAGTTAAGGCATTTTTATTTGAAATTCGTGGCATGAAAAACGGTGTTAAAACCGCTTCGTACGTGTATTTATGTGCACTGTCGGACACTGTTGGCGCGAACACGGCGTCGACGCTTTCCAGCATGGGGGATATATACGTGCCAAACGAACGAAGGACATGTGGAAAACCAAAATAGACGGCAAGAACTTCGCAGTAACACTGGATAAGTAACTCCCTGTGCACGCAGACAATCAAAATAAATTGAAAGCCACGTATTATAGTCTGATTTGCAATAAATAAATACTGCTTTATGCTTTATGCTCATGAATATGTGCGATGATGCTTGTTCTGGGTTCAAATCATCACCCGCACGCTCCTAATGTTAGGAGGTAAAAGCGCTAAAAAACGACGGACAAGTTGAAGAATGACGAACACCACAGAGCGCTAACTTGCAACTGAAGTTTATTACTGAAAACACGTACACATATATACACCGTGACATCAAAAAGACAAGTGGCAATAATGCCGCTTCATCTATCTAAGGTTAATCTATGAATTGTTTACTCTTTCGAATGATTTCAAATATGCCACCTCAGAGCTATACAGGTTTACTGAGGGAGCGCTGACACACATGCCCTGATCGTACTTCAAAATAAAAAACGCCTCCGATATCTCTCTCGTTTTTTTGTCTCTATTCCGAGTTAAGATAACGGTGTTGTCAAGCCGTGGGACACACCCACATCTGTTACAGTGTACAGCCAGATTGCCCGAGGGTGATGATCTAACTGACAGGGCATGTTCGATCATCACCCTCGGGCAGTTAGATCATCACCCTCGGGCAATCTGGCTGTACACTGTAACAGATGTGGGTGTGTCCCACGGCTTGACAACACCGTTATCTTAACTCGGAATAGAGACAAAAAAACGAGAGAGATATCGGAGGCGTTTTTTATTTTGAAGTACGATCAGGGCATGTGTGTCAGCGCTCCCTCAGTAAACCTGTATAGCTCTGAGGTGGCATATTTGAAATCATTCGAAAGAGTAAACAATTCATAGATTAACCTTAGATAGATGAAGCGGCATTATTGCCACTTGTCTTTTTGATGTCACGGTGTATATATGTGTACGTGTTTTCAGTAATAAACTTCAGTTGCAAGTTAGCGCTCTGTGGTGTTCGTCATTCTTCAACTTGTCCGTCGTTTTTTAGCGCTTTTACCTCCTATTCATGAATAACCAACTAGCCCAAGTACACACCCTTCTCCTAATGTTTGCAAATAGGGGGAGCCAGAGAGCAGGTGCCCGATATAAGAACTGCCCGACATAGGAAATAATAAAAAGACATACCTTTCCTAGTTCACGTGCTTTATTTTTTTGCGTTGGAATGTTTTTTAACTGATTGTAAAGATGCACGACGGAGTCATTTTTATCCAATGACAGGACGGGCAGATTAGATATATAAGCACCACCGAAATGCTAGCAAACCTTGAACACAATCTGCATTCCTTTCGATCGTTAGTTTGCTTAGAATCGTCGCTCGTTTTCACATACCTTCCTTGAAACAGAGGTTTAGGCCTGAAATGGAGCGAAGTTTAACATCGTTCAGTGGTAAAGAAAAATGCTGTAACTAAAGCAATTACACTTTCACAATACCAATAAAGGTACATACCAGACGGTACAACCGAAATGACAAAGGTTATTCATGTTATTTTCCGGCGAAGAGACAAAATTCACGCGCGTTTTCCCATAGGAATACACAGGGAGGCTGGAAATGTAGACTGCATGCTGTCTGCTTCATTTTGCAACCGGAAGAACACATGCGCCAGCTGAGTTTCTAGCGTTTATGTTAATAACTCTATGACCGGCGCTGGAGAAGCAGGTACATCGAACCCAGCTACTGTTGTCCTACTTGGAAGCGGAGAGAGCACTAATTAAAAATTATTTTATTTGGATGTGTCTTTGCAAGCGTTGTGTGTGCCTAATCCGAAACCTAAAAAACGCGTCCAAAAAAGCTTTTATATCTTGCTAAATTAGGCATTTTCGACGATGCCCAGCATCGTTCTGACGAAAATCATAGCTTTAAACGTACAAACTAAAAATATGATTACTTAAAATAATTATCAGCCTAATTATCGCGAGCGTTATTAATTTTATTGAAAGTCCCTTTGGCAAAAACCGATACTACTTTTTTTTTTTTTTTTTTTTGTGATGCGTTTTCAGAACGCTTTGGCCGGCGCTCCGTGGAATATCCTGTACATCAGATATAGGCTAGCGTATATATTTAAAGAATCCCATTACTCCAAAATAAAGTATTAATTTAATAAAAAGTAAAAACCAAAAACACTTAAGCACCATCTTCTTTTCGTGTATGTGCCGAGTTAACGCCAAGAAATACCCTTCCGGCCGGCGAAAGAGCTCTGCCCAGTAGCAATCTCGGAAGCTATATGATTTCGACGATGCTTTCGACTTTGCCTTTAAGGTTGCATGCTTGTTGCCCCTATCAGAAAGTGGCCCCACAAGCACGACTTCCTCAAAGCCGCTGGACCCTCTTATAATACGATCCTATGCGTCGGAGCATGCGGCGTTGAAAATGTCGAGGATTATTTTTTTTTTAAATTTTCTGAACGAAAGGAGTTACACCTTGAAACTTCATAACGCAAACTCCACCTTTACTGCACCTTGGATTCAACTTTAAAACTTCTCTCTACCTGGAGGCGACGATTTCTGCGGCCTCTGTCTATACCATCTTGTAAATCCGAGTCCCATCAGCGCAGGGCGGCATTGACCCGGCTGAGACGCCGCATATCTCATTTGGATTTTCTAGTAGAATTTGAGATTGAAACGTCGCCTCATGTGCGTACGTTGCACTGAAATTGAGTTTGTCAACTAAGTTCATGTCGACGAAGATATGCAGAGTTTATGGGAGCGTTGTTTATTTGAAAGGCAATATATCTTTACGCTCCTGTCCTTTCGACTAGAGTCATATAAGCCGGGAAAGAAAAAAGAGGGAGGGGGGTATTTTATTGGAAACAGCAACGACAACAATACGGATGAACGGAAACAACTCCCACAAGTACTCGTTATTGACAACTTTTTGCGAAAATCCCAGAAGGCCGCGCACAAAATCGTGCACGCTGTTTGTTATCTTTTTTTTTTTTTTTTTTTTTGCAATGAAGAAAGACAGAGGAAATGAGAATTACTCCGATTTACAAAGAGGTGCATTAAACCTTTTGCCAAAATTGAAGCGATCCTAGCGGAATGATGCCCCGCAAAGCACCTCGGCTACTTTTTGGCCACTAAATGTCGGTTTCAGTTGGCCAACCTCACTTCACGACATCAGGTGAAGACCAAATATAATGTCGCAGATTCAAATACGAGACTTTCCTTAAATTCGTAATAGGTGTCGCCTACCGACACAAATAAATTGCTTTAACACAGTTTTTTTTTTTTTTTTTGGGGGGGGGGGGGGGAGGGGGGGGGTGGTTTGGGGGGGATTTTGAAGTGATGGGATTTGTGCGCAGGTGAACACGGGACAATGATGACATATGGAAGAAGTATAGACCGTTTAACTAAAGGAGGACAAGAGTAAAAAAAAAAGGGGAAAGCGCTGCCGGCGCTTTCTTTTTTTCTTAGAGGAAGCCGTGAAAAAAGCAAGCGC